>NW_020174457.1:21969-29922 GCF_003031525.2 Neophocaena asiaeorientalis asiaeorientalis | reverse complement strand
TTTCCCCCTCCCCATTTTTATTTAAGATATTTTTTTTTTTTTTTTTTTTGCGGTATGCGGGCCTCTCACTGTTGTGGCCTCTCCAGTTGCAGAGCACAGGCTCCAGACGCGCAGGCTCAGAGGCCATAGCTCACGGGCCCAGCCGCTCCGTGGCATGTGGGATCCCCCTTGATCGGGGCACGAACCCATGTCCCCTGCATCGGCAGGCAGACTCTCAACCACTGCGCCACCAGGGAAGCCCCTCAAGATAGTTTTGAAAGTCCTAGTCATGCCAATCAGGAAGAAAATTAAATATAAATAATCCATATTGGAAAAGTAGAAGTAAAATTGTTACTGCTTGCCGATTACATGATTCTATACAGAGAAAGTCCTAAAGATGCTACCAGA
The DNA here is from genome assembly GCF_003031525.2 of Neophocaena asiaeorientalis asiaeorientalis. NCBI lineage: Eukaryota > Metazoa > Chordata > Mammalia > Artiodactyla > Phocoenidae > Neophocaena > Neophocaena asiaeorientalis. Next base: position 29,535 of record NW_020174457.1, on the reverse strand, counting down.
AAACTATTAGAGTTCATCAATGAATTTGGTAATTTTGTCAGATACAAAATTAATACACAGAAATCGGTTGTATTTCTATATACTAACAAAGAAATATCAGAAACCAAAATTAAAGAAATAACCCCATATCCCATCTCATCAAAAAGAATAAAATACCAACTAATCAAATCACCTAAGGAGGCAAAAACCTGTACTTCAAAAATTATTAGACACTAATGAAAGAAATAGAAGATGACACAAAATGATGGGAGGATATACTATGTTATTGGATTGAAAGAATCTATATTGTCAAATGACTATACTACCAAATGTAATCTACAGCTTCAGTGCAATCCCTGTCAAATTACCATTGGCATTTTTCACAGAATTGGAATAAATTTAAAAAAATTATAAAAACACACAAGACCCCAAATATCCAAAGCAATCTTGAGAAATAAAAATGGAGCTGGAGGAATAGGGCTCCCTGCATTTAGACTATACTACAAACCTACAGTAATCAAAAGAGTATGGTAGTGGCACAAAGACAGACATAAATCAATGGAAAAGGATTCTTCCCGATAAACTTATGGGATTTCCCTCATACATTATTTCTTGCATTTTCCTCGTTTCTTTGTTCTTTAGTTCTTCTAGGTCTTAGTTAAACATTTCTTGTATCTTCTCATCTGTGCCTCCATTCTTTTTCTGAGATATTGCCTCATCTTTACTATCATTACTCTGAGTTCTTTTACAGGTAGATTGCCTGTCTCCACTTCACATAGTTCTTTTGGCGTCTGTCTTGTTCCTTTATCTGGGATGTATTCCTCTGCCATCTCATTTTGTCTTACTTTCTGTGATTGTGGTTTACATTCCACAAGCTTCAGGGTTGTAGTTCTGCTTGCCTCTGCTGTCTGCTCCTGTCCTGGTGTGGCTTCTTTTTTATCTTTGGATATATGGTATCTTTTTTGGTAGATTCTGGCTTTTATTTTTTTCTGTCAGTGACTGTTCTAGTTAATTGTGTTTTGGTGTTTCCATATGAAGAGGTGAGCTCACATCCTTTTACCCTGCCATCTTGCCTGTGATCAGTAATTGCCACTTTCATTCAATATGGTATTGGAAGTCCTCACAGAATGTCAGAGCCAGGGCTCAACTTCTTGGTGCAAAGAAGGGTTCAGACTCTGTTCTCTCTCAAACGTGCTCACCACCCATAAACTGTGGAGAAGGCATGGTTGCCCGTTCTTTGGAGGGTCATGAAGGCAGCGCTACTGAGTGGTCAGTGGACCATGGGTTGCCAGGTTCTGCTCAGGTGAGCACTAGCACAGCCTGCTGGTGAGAGCCAACTACCTGCAGGGCTTCTTTTTTAGTTTTAGAGCACAGATTTTTACCTTTTTAGTTTGATTTATTTGTAGATATTTATCTTTCTTGATGCTATTGTAAACAGAATAATTTTCTTACTTTCTATTTCATATTGTTTGTGGGTGGTGTATTGACACATAAATGATTTTTATAAGTTAATTTTTTACTGTGTGTCTTCATTGATTTTTAAAATTATCTCTAGTATTATTGTGGATTTGTCTTGGGGGAATTTTTCTATATACAGGATCCTGTCATCTGCAAATACAAGTAGTTTTTTTCTTCTTTTCTAATTTGGATGCATTTTACTTCCTTCCCCCCAACCTGCCTAATTTCTCTGACTAGGACTTCCAATGCAATGTTAGATAGCACTGGTTAAAGTGAACATCTTTGTCCGTTCCAGATCTTTGCAGAAAAGTTTCAAATTTTCACGCTTGAATGTCATGTGAACTGTGGCTTTTTCATATATGCCATTTACTATGCTGAGGAAGTTCCTTCTATTCCTAGTTTTCTGAGTGATTTTATCACTGAAAGAATAAGAGTGTTAAATTTTGTCAAAAAGCTTTCTGCATCTATTGAGATGTTCATACTGTTTATTCCCCTTCATTCTATTATTATGGTATATTACATTGATTGATTTTCTTATGTTTCTTATGTTGAAATACACTCATATTCCTGGGAAAATTGCATTTGATCAATACCTGTTTATATTTTCTATTTCTTCCTGCATCAGTTTTGGTAATTTGTTTGATTTTAGGAATTCTCTCATTTCCTATAAATTATCTTATTACCTGGCGTACACTTGTTTATGCTATTTTTTATACTACACTTAATTTAATGTAAGTAGTAATGTTCCCACTTTCATTTTTGATTTTAGTGGTTTGTGCCTTCTCTCTCTTTTTCTTCATCTAGCTAGTTTTACCTTTTCAGAGGGCCAAGTTTTAGTTTTGTTGATTCTCTTGATTTTTTTTTGCTATTCTCTCTTTGATTTTAAAATCTCTGCTCTAATCTTTTTCATTCCTTTCCTTCTGTTGCCTTTGAGTTCAGTTTGCAATTTTTTCTCTAGTTCTTAAAATTGTAGAGTTAATTTTTTGGTTTGAGATTTTAGTATATAATGTAGTGATTAGATGCTATAAATTTCCTTTCGAAATGAATATTTATTCTACTATTGTTAGTTGGAGTGTACTATACATATACATTGTCTACTTATTTTATAATATTGTTCAAGTTACTTCTTTATTAATCTTCTCTCTAGATGTTCTAGCCATCATGGAAAGTGATGTGTGCATGTCTCCAAATATTGTAGAATTTTCTATTTATCCCTTCAATTATGCCAATATTCTCTTCATATATAATGGGGCTATGTTGTTTGATTTATAAATGTTTATAGATGTATCTTCTTGATGAATTCACCCTTTAATAAACATACAATGTTCTGTTTGTCTCTTGTAATGTCTTATATTAGTATATTCACTGTAGCACTATTTTGCTTATTATTTCATGGAATATTTTTATATTCTTTCACTTGCAACATATTTGTGTCTTTTCATATAAAGTTAGTCTCTTTTAAAGAACATATAGGTAGATCACGTTTTTATACTTTAATCCAGTCTACCAATTTTCTCTTTTAATTATTGAGTTTAATCTATTTACATTTATAGTGATTATCATTAATGAAGAATTTAGTTCTGCCACTTTTCTGTTTTTTTCTACGTCTTTTTTTGTTCAATTCCTCCTGTACTTCTTTGTTTTGTATTTGATTTTTTTCTGGTGTACCATTTTTATTTCCTCTTTATTTCTATTTTAAATTTATGTTCTTAGTAGTTAACATGAGAATTACCATTAGTATCCTAAATTTTCTAGGAATCTAGTTGAACTATACCAATTTAGCTTCAATAGCATAAGTTAGCTCCTATGCTGCTATGCATCTCTATTCTCCCCTTTATGTCATTATTGTTAATAACTATATCTTTATACATTGTGTGCCCATTAATACAATTTATGATTATTGTCTTATGCATTTTTCTTTTTAACTCACATAGTAAGTAAAAAGAGAAATTACAAACCTCCAAAACACTAAATTTTATATTAATCTATTTTATTTTTAACAGAGATATTTATGTGGCTTTGGATTGCCATTTATTGTCTTTTTGCTTAAGCATTAAGAACTCCCTTTAGCTTTTCTTGTAGGGTAGGTATACTAGCAACAAGAGCACTTAGCTTTTGTTTATCTGTGAAGATCTTAATTTCTCTTCATTTTTGAAGGATAGTATTGCCATATTGAACTTTTGAGAAATTTTTCTTTTAATTTTATTTGAGCACTTTAAATATATCATCCCACTGCCTTCTGACCTCTGTGTTTTTTGATGAGAAATTTTCTGTTAATCTTATTGAGAGTCCATGTATATGACAGGTTGCATCTCTCTTGCTGCTTTCAAAAAACTTACTTTCATTTTGGCCTTCAACAGTTTGATTATAGTGTGTCTCAATGTAAATCTCTTTAGTTTATCTTATTTGGTGTTTATTGGGCTTCCTGGATGTATGAATTTGTGTCTTTAAATCAAATTTGAAAATTTTTCAGCTATTTTTATCTCAAATTTTTTTGACCCTTTTTACTCTTCTCCTTCTGGGATTCCCATAATACATGCATTGATTTACCTGTTTGTGTCAAATTTGTAGCTTAGACTTTGTTCATTTTTCTGTATTCTTTCTTATCCTCAGTCCAGGATAATTTTTATTAGCCTTTTTAAAGTTTATTTTCCTTTACCTGCTGAAATATGCTTTTGAACCTCTGTAGTGATTTTTTTCATGTCACCTGTTATATTTTTAAGCTCCATAATTTGTATTTGGTTCTTTCTATAATTTTTATCTCTGTTTTGATTTTCCCTACTTATACACACATCATTTTCCTGATTGCTTTTAATTACTTGTCCATGGTTTCTTTATCTCTTTGAGCATATTTAAGACAGTTAATTTATAGTTTTTGTCTTGTAAGTCCAAAGTCTGAGCTTCCTTAATGATGGTTTCTGCTTATTTCTTTTATCTTATAAAATGACCACAGTTTCCTGTTTCTTTTTATGCTTCATGTTTTTTTTCAGAGAGTTGGATGTTTTGAATATTGCAATGTGGTAACTCAGGAAATCAGATTCTCTCATCTTCCCCAGGATTGCTGTTTTTCCTTATTGTGTGCTGTAGTCTTTTATTTTGTTAGTGACTTCATCAAACTATTTTGCAAAGATTATAATCTTTGTTGTGTGTGGTTATTGAAGTCTCTGTTCCATTATCCCCACACTCAACCTGTGACCTTACAGAAATTTCCTTGAAAACCTGGATCAAATAAGAAAAAAAGATATTTGATCACTCTAAATTCTTTCAACAGATATTATCTGGAAAAATTACTTCAGCCTGAGGGAATTAAAATAATGGCCACCCTGTGCTTGTCCCTCAGTAATCCAAAAGACCCATAAAAACACACAGCTCTGACTTTTATAGGACAAAGTTCTTTTCCCTGCCTTTGTACCAGAAGGCCACACCAGAAATTTGGTCTATCCTTTCCACGTGTGCCCACTATGGTGATGTGGAATAGTAGCTGTTACGCAAAATGCCAAAATTTACTGCAATTTACCAGCATCTTAATTCATCCAGCACATTCATGGATGATTGCTTGATTGAATTCCAGAGTTTTAATATAGTTCATTCTGAGATTTATTTATTTTTGCCCATAAAATTGTTTCAGTGGAGTTATAGGATCCTGGAGCTTCCAATCTGCCATCTTATGTGACATCATTCTCAGAGTCATTTTTGTAACTCATTTATGTTGTTCTTGTTAAAATATTAATTTAGTGTTGGATAAACAATAATTTTATGTCCCCTTATGTGCAGTGTGTAGGTTGCTGAAATGGTGCAGGAAGTATTCTTGATGTTTATTCCTTGTGTCTAGTTGGCTGAGTTTTGGTGCATTTATTGGTCTCTCATATCTGGTCTCAGTCATTGACACTACAGCTGCAACCTCAGTCATGAGTGTTTCTTATACAAATCACTTACACTGAGAAATTGTACTGGGGAGAATGTGCATCTCAGAATCTTGAGAATTTTCATGAATAATTTAAAGAGAAGGAAACTGAGGAAGATGTAGAGACACAAAAATAATGAAAATTCTTTGACAAGATTTCAATTACAGACACAGCTTTTTAGGATAGCAGGAGAGGTAGGAAAATCTAGAAACTATTACATTTTAATGCTGAATTTGAGAAATAAGCCAAAGCGAAGAAGAATATCTCATGGGAAAAGGACACAAGTGGAATGTATCATGATTCAGGACATTTTTAAAAATATCTCAGAAAGATTTGCAGAGACCAAGTTCTGAAACACAAGTTTCAGACAAATTCAGAGTAGCTCACAGCTACTCCCCACTCTCCAGTCAGTACGTTACAAAAGTATTGAACAGAATTTCCATAATCAACCCTTAAAATATACCTTAAAAGAGAAGGGAAGTGAAAGGGTATCAGAAAATAAATAAATAGTGTCAAGAAAACATAACTATACTATATAAAGGTAAATATAATAGTTACAAAACCTGACTCTATTAACCATAAGCAAGATAAGACAAAATGAAACTGCATTACAGTAATAAAAATATACCACAGAAAAAAATGGGAGGTAGAGTAAGAAACAAAATTGAGCATAGGAGGCAAAAGACTGATGAAGAATCCACTCAGGAAGAATGCACAATGCAAGGGAAAAAAACAATTCACATTACCCATGAATGTTTGGTGAAGAAAAGAGTTTATTAAAAATATGAATTACATATAAAAGGAACTCAATGAGCAGGTAAATATCAAAATATAAGTTTAAAGGGAGGATTTAGGGCTAAGGAAACAAAACAATAAAACTCCATTTGATAAATAAACTACAAAATACACCATAGAAATGTTGAAAATCAAATTAAAGAAATGGAGAGAAATTCTAATATAATCACAGTGAATGCAGAGAAAGAGTTTTAAAAATTAAAGCAGTTAGAAAGAAAATAATAGAGACAAAGATCACAGATGATGTAGTGAAAATAATCCTGAAGTACAACAACTTCTGCTCTACAAATGGAACAGGGAAACTATTGGATAATATAACAGCAGAAAATTCCCAAATAATGGAAGAACTAAAGTTGTAAATCTAAAGACTGTACTTTTTGTTACAGCATAATTTTACAGAGATTAACTGAAAACAAGTCATAGATTGCTGCACGATGGTGGAGTAGTATGATCTTGAGCTCATCTCCTCCCTCAGGAGCAACAAAATTACAATTATTTACAGAGCAACTATTAATGAGAAAGATCAGAATCAACCAAAAGAGATCTTCTACAACTAAAGGTAAAAAGAAGGAACCACAATGAGGATGATAGGAGGGGTGGGGTTGCAGTATAGTCAAGACCCCTACTTCCTCGTGGGTGATCCACAAATGGGAGGATAATTATAATTGCAAAGGTTCCCCTCAAGGAGTGAGGGATGTGAATCAAGCATCGAGCTCTATAGCTTGGGGTCCCTCACTTGGAATATGATCCCCCAGAAAGTTTGATTTTGAAGGCCAGTGGTACTTTCTTTTTGGAGATCCAGAGGGCTAAGGGAAATAGAGACGTCATTCTTAAAATGTTCAAAGAAAATCTCAAACACTGCAGAACACAGGGCAGAAGCAGTAATTTGAAAGAAGCCAGTGTCACACCCAGCTGCTGATCTTGGAGAGTCTCCTAGAGAGGCAGGAGGTAAGTGGAACTCACCCTGGAGACATGGACACTGGCAGCAGCTATTTTGGGGAGCTCATTCTACTATGAGGACACTGGTGCTGGCAAGTGCCATTTTGGAATCCTCCTTCCAGTTTATTAGCCCAGGACCGAGCTCTGCCCTTGCCCACCAGCCTGTAGAAACCAGTACTGGGATGCCTCAGGCCAAGAAAATAACCATGTGGGGCAGCCCCACCCACCAGCAGTCAGGCTGCTTTAAGACTCCCTGAGTGCACAGTCACCCCTGGACAGAGTCCTATCCAGTAGGGGGGGCTCAGGATAGTGACTGTAAAGATGATGAAAGAACTTGGGGGAAGAATGGATGCATAGAGTTAGAAGATAGAAATTTTTAACAAAGAGTTATAAAACATAGCATATATATACACACATATATATACATATATATGTATATATAGGTATATATACATATATATGTATATATATACATATATATGTATATATA
>NW_020174457.1:17010-21758 GCF_003031525.2 Neophocaena asiaeorientalis asiaeorientalis | reverse complement strand
TATACATATATATGTATATATAAACATATATATGTATATATATACATATATATGTATATATATACACACACACATACACACACACACACAATGGAATATGACTCAACCATGAGAAAGAATGAAATTTTGCCATTTGCAGCCAAATAGGTGGGCCTAAAAGGTACTATGCTAAGTTAATAAGTCAGACAAAGACAAATACCATATGATATCACTTATATGTGCAATCTGAAAAATAAAATAAAATAGTGAATATGACAAAAAAGAAACAGCCTCACAGATATAAAGAACAAACTAGTGTTAACCAGTGGGGAGAGGGAAAGGGTGAGGAGAAATATAGAGGCAGGGTACTAAAAGGTAGAAACTACTATGTATAAATTATGCTACAAGGATATATTGTACAACACATGGAATATAGCCAATATTTTATAGTAACTATACGTGGAGTATAACATTTAAAACTTGTGAATTACTCTATTGTATATCCATAACATATAATATTGTACATCAACTATACTTCAATTTTTTAAAAAGAATAAAAATCACATGATAATTTTAATAGAGAAGGAGCATTTGACAAAATTCAACATCCATTCATTATAAAAAATTACTATCAAACGATATGGAAGGATCATATCTCAATATAATAAAAGCCATATATGACAAACCCATAGCTAACGTCATACTCAACAGTGAAAACTGAAAGTGTTTTCTTTATATTCAGGAACAAGACAAGGATGTTCACTCTTGCCAGTTTTATTCAACATAGTATTAGAAGTCCTAGCTACAGTAATCAGACAAATAAAAAGAATCCAAATTGGAAAAGAAGAATTAAAAGTGTCACTCTTTGCAGATGACATAATATTATATATAGAAAATTCTAAAGATGCCACCAGAGAAATACTAGATCTCATCCATGAAATCGGTAAAGTTGCAGGATACAAAAGTAAAATACAAAAACCTGTTGAATTTCTATACACAGACAACCAACTATCAGCATAAGAAATTAAGGAAATAATCCCATTTACAATCACCACCAAAAGAATAAAATACCTAGGAATAAAACTCCCTAAGTTGGAAAAACACTTTCACTCAGGAAAGTATGTCACTGTTAAAAAAAAATTAAAGATGACACCATCAGATAGAAAGATATACTGTGTTCATGGATTGGAAAAATTACTATTGTTGAAATATCCATACTACCCAAAACAATCTACTGATTTAATGCAATCCTTATCAAAATACACATAACATTTTCCACAGAACTAGAACAAATAATCCTAAAATTTATATGGAACCAGAAAAGACCCTGAAAGTCAAAGTATATTTGAGCAAGAAGAATAAAACTAGAGACCTCATATTTCCTGATTTCCAAATATATTTCAAGGCAACAGTTATCAAAAGAGCATGGGACTGGTATATAACAGATGTTTAGACCAGTGGAACAGAATAGAAAGCCCCAAAATAAACCCATGCAAATAAGGTACTGATCTTCAATAAGGATGCTAAGAACACAAAATGGGGAATTTATAATGTTTTCAATAATTGGTATTGGAAAACTGTATATCCTCATGTAAAAGAATGAAATTGGACCCTTACAACATAAAAATAAACTCAAAGTAGATTAAAGGGTTAAATGAAAGACCAGAAACTTAAAATTTGTAGAAAAAAACATAGGGGAAAAGATTCTTAGCATTAGCTTTGGAAATGATTTATTGGCTAGGACATCTAAAACACAGGCACCCAAAGTCAAAATAGACAAGTGGGATTACATCAAATTTAAAAGCAAATAAAACAAACAGCAAAATGAAATGGCAATCTACAAAATGGAAGAAAATATTTGCAAACTATATATCTGATAAAAGGATCTTATCCAAAATATTTGAGGAATATATCTATCACCTATTTATCTACTTATCATCTATCTATCTATCTATCTATCTATCTATCTATCTATCTATCTATCTATCATCTATTCATCTATGGAACACCATGTGGTTAGTTAATAATACAGTATCGTATACTTGAAATTTGCTAAGAGAGCAAATCTCGTCTTCTCATGACAAAAAAAATTGAAATGTGATGAGATGGATGCATTAATTAGCTTGATTATGGTAATCATTTCACAATGTATACGTATATCTGATATGTCAAATATATTACAAAACTATCAGTATGGTGGTGGTGTAAAGACATATATACCTGTGGAACAGAATAGACAGCTCAGAAGTGAATCCACTCACCTATAGTCAACTGATCTCCTTTTCTTGTGACATATAGATTAGATAATGATATTTTCTAAGTTTAAGGTGTACAACTTGTTGATTTGACACTTTTATATATTGCAATAAGAGTACCGTCACAGTGTTGGCTAACATCTCTATCAGGTCACATAATTATCATTTCCTTTCTTTGTGGTGAGAATGATTAAGATTTACCCTTTTAGCAACTTTGAAGTCTGTAATATAGTATTGTTGACTATAATCACTATGCTGTGCATTCGAACTCCAGGACTTATTTATCTTCTAGTTGTAATTTTGTATCCTTAAATATATATCTCCAATTATCTATTCCTCAGCCCCTGGTCATCATCATTCTATTCTCACTTTATACAAATTCGGCTATTTTACATTCCACATATATGTGATATCATACAATATTTGTCTTACACTGTCTCACTTACTTTAGCATAATGTCCATAAGTTCCATTCATGTTGTCCCAAATGGTGGGATTTCTTTATTTCTCATGGCTGAATAATATTTCATTGTTTGTTTAAATATATATCACATATCTTTATACATTCATATGTTGATAGACACCAGGTTGTTTCCATATCTTGGCTATTGTGACCAATTCTGTAGTAAACATGGGAGTGCAGCTATCATTTTGACATTATGTTTTAATTTCTTTTGGATATATACTCAAACGTAGGAGTTCTATTTTTAATTTTTTGAGGAATTTTCATAGTTTTTCCATAATGGGCAAACCTATTTGCATATTGAGTTGAATGAGCTCTATAAATTTTTGTTATTAATTCCTTATATAATGTAAGAATTGCAAATATTTTACCCTTTCTGTATGTTGCCTTTTCATATTGTTGAATGTTTCCTTTGCTGTGCGGAATATTTTCAGTTTTATGTAGTCCCAATTGTTGATTTTTTAATTTATTGCCTTTGCTTTTGGTGTCATATGCACAAAATCATTGCCAGGCCAATTTCAAGTAGCTTCTTCCTTGCTTTCTTCTAGAAGTTTTATGGTTTTACATCTTGCATTTAAGTCTTTATTTTTAGTTTAATTTTACATGGTGTGAGAAATTAGTCCAGTTTGATTCCTTTGCAAGTAGTTGTTCATTTTTCCCTAAACCGTTTATTGAAGATACTGTCTTTTCCCCCATTGTATTTTCTTGTCTCTTTTGTTGTAGATTAATTGCCTATGTAAGTGTGAGATAATTTCTGCGTTCTCTATTTGGTTCTCTAGATCCATGTGGCTGTCTGTGAGAGTACAATATTGTTTTGATTACTATTGCTTTGTAGTATATTTTGAAATCAGGGAGCATGATACCTCCATCTTTGTCCTTTCTCAGGATTGCTTTGGCTATTTGAGGTCTCTTGTGGTTCCATAAAAATTTTAGGATGATTTGTTTTATTTCTGTGGGAAAAAAATTCCATTGCTATTTTGATGGGGATTGCATTGAATCTGTAGGTTGTTTAGGGTAGTATGGACATTTTAATGATATTAATTATTCCAATGCATGAGCATATTATGTTTCCATTTATGTGTTATCTTTAATTTCTTTCTTCAACGTCTTGTTTTCAGAATACAGGTTCTTTCATCTCCTTGGTTAAATTTATTCTGAGGTATGTAATTATTTTTGCAATGTAAATGGGATAATTTTCTAAATTTCTCTTTCTGATAGGTCATTATTAGTTCATAGAAACAAAACAGATTTCTGTACACGAATTTTGTATCTTGCAACTTTACTGAATTAATTTACTAGTTCTTTAAGAGTTTGTTTGTTTGTTTTTTTTTCTTTGGTAGGGTCAGGCTTTGGGGTTTTCTATATATAGTATCATGTCACCTGCAAATAGTGACAGTTTTAATTCTTCTTTTCCACCCTGGATTCCTTTATTTCTTTTTCTTGCCTAATTTCTGTGGTTATAACTTCCAACACTATGTTGAAAAAAAGTGACAAGTGTGGACATCCTTGTCTTCTTCCTGATCTTAGAGAAAAAGCTTTCAGCTTTTCACCTTTGAGTATAATGTTAGCTATTTGTTTAACATATAAGGCCTTTATTATGTTGAGGTAAACTCCCTCTATTGTTGAAAGATTTTATCAGAAATGGATGTTGATTTTTGTCAAATGCGTTTTCTACATCTATTGAGATAATATGTGATTTTTATCCTTTGTTTTGTTAATATGGTGTATCACATTGATTGAGGCATGGATGTTAAGCCATCCTTACATCCCTGAAATGAATACCATTTGTTCATGGTGTATGACCCCTTTAATGTACTCTTGAATTTGGATTGCTTAATATTTTGTTGAGAACTTTTGCATCTATATTCATCAGGGATATTAGCTTGTATTACAATTTTCCTGTGTGTGTGTGTGTGTGTGTGTGTGTGTGTGTGTGTGTGTGTGTGTGTATTGTCCTTGTCTGGTTTTGGTAGTAGGGTAACGCTGGTCTCATAGAATGAGTTAGGAAGTAGTCTCTCTGCTTCTATCCTCTGAAAGAAAGGTAGAGAATTG
>NW_020174457.1:0-16948 GCF_003031525.2 Neophocaena asiaeorientalis asiaeorientalis | reverse complement strand
TTGGTAGTAGGGTAATGCTAGTCCTTTAAATTTTGTTTGGAAGTGTTCCTTCCTCTTAAATTATTTGGAATACTTAGAGAAGGATGGATATTAACTCTTTTTTACATGTTTGGTAGAATTTGCAGGTGAAACCATCTGTACATTGACTTATATGTTGGGATTTTTTTAAATTTCTGAATGAATTTTGTTACTAGCAATCTGTCTATTCAGATTTTCTATTTCTTCATGACTCATACTTAGAAGAGTGTAAATTTCTAGAAATGTATCCGTTTACTCCAGGTTGTCTAATTGTTGATATATGGTTGCTCATAGTGTTCTCTTATGATGCTTTGTATTTCTGTGATGTCAGTTGTAATTTCTCCCCTTTCATTTCTGATTTTATTTATTTGGGCTCTCTCATTTCTGCCTGATGAGTCTGACTAAACATTTGCCAATTTTTTTTAACTTTTCAAAGAACCAACTCTTAGTTTCATGGATCTTTTCTATTTTTTTGTCTTTATTTCAATTTTTTCCTCTCTGCTTATTATTTTCTTCCTTCTACTAACTTTGGTCTTTGCTGTTCTTCTTTTTATAGTTCCTTTAAATGTACATTTAGATTGTTTATTTGAAACTTTTCTTATTTCTTGAGGTAGGCTTTTATTGTTATGAACTTCCCTCTTAGAACTGCTTTTGCTGCATCCCATAGATTTTGTAAATTTGGGTTTCCATTTTCATTTGTCACAAGATATTTTAAGTTTTCTTCTTTGATTTCTTCTTTGATCCATTGCTTGTTGAGTAACTTGTTGTTTAGTCTCCATGTGTTTGTGGGGTTTTTTCCACTTTTCCTCTCGTACATAATTTCTAGGTTCATATGGTTGAAAATAATGCTTGATAAGATATCAGTCTTCTTAAATTTATTGAGACTTGGTTTTGTGGCCTAATATGTGATCTATCCTCAAGAATGTCCCATGCAAAATTAAAAATAATTGTATTACTGTCCATTTCTCCCTTTATTTCTGTTAATATTTGCTTTATACATTTAGATGTTCCAATGTTTGGTGCATAAATGTTTACAAATGTTATATCCACTTGTTGTATTGACCACTTTATTATTATGTACAGTAAGTCCCCTATATACGAATCTTCAAGTTGCAAACTTCCAAAGATATGAACTAGCATCTTGTTCCAGCAGGGAACCAGAACCTGTGCCATCAACTTCAGGCATGAGTGAAATTGTAGCTTGCCCTCTGTCTCTTATTGCTGATGGTCCTTCAGCTCTACCATCTCCCACCTCTTCTCCCTCCTCCAGTCAGTAGCTCTTCTTGCCTGTTCACTTGATGCCAGCCCCTGTATGCCAGCTGTTGTACTGTACTACTGTACTTTGCAAGGTACTGTACTGTAAGATTAGAAATGTTTTATTTACTTTTTGTGTTTGTTATATATTATTTGTGTGAAAAGTATTATAAACCTATGACAGTACAGTACTCTATAGCCAATTGTGTTAGTTAGGTACCTAAGCTAACTTTGTTGGACTTAAGAACCAATTGGACTTATAAACATGCTCTCTGAAGAGAACTTTCTGTTTGTATGTAGAGGACTTATTGTAATGGTCTTCTTAGTATTTTGTTATAGATTGATTTGAAAGTCTATTTTGTCTGATATGAATATTACTACCCTAGTTTTCTTCTCCACTTACCTGTAATATATTTTTACATCCCTTTATACTCAATCTATGTGTGTCTTTAGAATTTAAGTGACTCACTGTAGGCAGCATATGAATTGGTCTTATTTGATTTTTTTAATACTTGCCTCTACCCTATGTCTTTTTATTGGAGCATTTATTCAATTTACATTTAAAATAATTGTTTATAGGTATGTACTTATTTCCATTTTGTTGGTTGCTGATTGTTTTTGTAGTTCTCCATTCCTGTCTTCTTCTTCTCCTTCTTCTTCTTCTTCTTCTTCTTCTTCTTCTTCTTCTTCTTCTTCTTCTTCTTCTTCTTCTTCTTCTTCTTCTTCTTCTTCTTCTTCTCTTTCTCCTTCTCCTCCTCTCCTCGTCCTCCTCCACTTCCTCCTCCTCCTCCTCCTCCTCCTCCTTTTCCCTCTCTCTTTCTCTTTCTCCCTTATGGTTCCATAGATATCTTTAATGTTATATTTGGATTTCTTTCTCTTTATTTTTTTGTGTATCCATTGTAGGTTTTAGGTTTGTGGTCGCCATGAGGTTTATATATATCAACCTGCATATATAGCTATCTATTTTAAGTTGGTAGAAGCTTAAGTTTGAAGGAATTCTAAAAGCATTATATTTTTACTCCCCATCCCCATGTTTTATATTGTGTTTTCATAGTTGACATCTTTTTATTTTGTGCATTCCTTAACTACTTATTATATTTATAGTTGATTGTATTACTTTTGTCTTTTTAACCTTCATATTAGCTTTTTAAGTGACTGATTCACTGCCTTTACTGTTTATTTCCCTTTTCCAGTAAGATTTTTCTTTTCACATATTTTGTTACTTCTATTTGTGGGCTTTTATTTTCCACTTAAAGAATACCCTTTAACATTTCTAGTATGGTTGGTTTAATGTTGGTGAACTCCTTTAGTTATTACTTTTCTGGAAACTCTTCATCTCTCTTTCAATTCTAAATTATAATCTTGATGGGTAGAATATTCCAGCTTGTAAGGTTTTCCCTTTCAGCACTTTACATATATCCTGCCACTCCCTTCTATCCTGTAAAGTTTCTGTGAGAAATAAGCTGATTATCTTATGAGGATTACCCCATATGTGATTAGCTGTTTACTCTCGTTGCACTTAAGATGCTCCCTTTATCTTTAGTTTTTGAAATTTTAATTATAATATGTCTTATTGTGGATTTCTCTGGGTGCATTTTATTTGGGACTCTTTGCGCTTCCTGTGCCTGGATGTTTGCTTCCTTCCCCAGGTTAGGGAAATTTTCAACTATTATTTCTTCAAATATGTTTCCTGTCCCTTTCTCTCTCTCTTCTCCTTCTGGGACCACCTATAATAGGAATGTTAGTATCCTTGATGTCCCAGATGTCCCTTAAACTCTCTTCATTAAAAAAAATTCTTTCTTCTTTTTGCTTTTCTGATTGGGTGATTTGCACAATTCTACATTCCAGATTGCTTATCCATTCTTCTGTAACATCTAATATGCTGTTAATTCTTTCTTGTGTTATTAACTTTAACATTTTTTGTTGCCATATGTAGGGTTTTCTATATATAAGATCATGTTATTTTCAAACAGAGACAATTTTACTATTTCCTTTCTTCTTTGGATAGATTTTAGTTCTATTTCTTTCCTAATTACTCTACATAGGACTTTCAGTACTATGGGGAATAAAAGTGCCTAGTGTGGGCAACTTTGACTTGCCACTTACCTTAAGGAAAAGCTTTCAGCTTTTCACCTTTAAGTATGATGTTAGTTGTGGGTTTACCATATATGGGCTTTATTATGTTGAAGTACATTTCTTCTATACCTATTCTGTTGAGAGGTTTTACCATGAAAGGATGTTGAATTTGTCAAATACTTTTTCTGCATCTATTGAGATGAACATACGATTTTTATCCTTCATTCTGTTAATGTGGCATACTGCATTGATTGTTTTGCATATATTGAAACATCCTTGCATTTCAGGATTATCTTACTTGATCATTGGCTATGAATCATTTTAATGTTCTGTTGAATAATATTTTCTACTATCATATTGGGAATTTTTGCATATAAATTTATCAGGCATAGTGGCTTGAAATTTCCTTTTCTTGTAGTGTCTTTCTCAAGCTTTGTTCTCAGTGTAACTCTGGCCTCAAAAAATTAGTTTGTACATGTTCCTTACTATTCAATTTTTTGGAAGAGTTTGATAAGGATTGATATTAATTCATTTTTAATTGGTAGAATTAAGCTTTAAAGCCATGTTGTACTGGGTCTTTCATTGTTGCAGAATTTATAATTTTTAAATTTCATCTTCTTATTTGTTATTAATTTGTCCAGAATTTATATTTCTTTATGATTCAGTCTTGGTTGGTTCTGTTTCTAGGGATTAATCCATTTCTCATAGGATATTCAATTTGTTAGAATATTACTGTTCATGGAAGTCTCATATAATCCTTTGTAATTCTCTGATATCAATCATAATATCTCCTCTCATAGTTATAATTTTTGAGTCTTTTTTTTCTTAGTCCACTAAATGTTTGTCAATTGTGTTTATCTTTTCAATAACCAGCTCTTAGTCTTATTCATCATTTGTATTATTTTACTGGTATGTATTTCATTTATTTCTGTTTCATAATTTTTATTTCCTTTCCTCTGCTACCTTTTGGAGTAGTTTGATTTTCTTTCTCTCATTCCTTGAATTATTAAACTAAGCTATTAATTTGAGATCTTTCATTTTTCTTAATGTAGATGTTTATTGTTATAAACTTCCTTGGTATACTTGTTTTTGCTGCATTCCATAAGTTTTGGTATACTGTGTTTCAATTTTTGATTATTTCAAGATTTTTAAAATTTCCTTTTGATTTTTTCTTTGACACATTGTCCCATTTGTTGCTCAGAAATGTGTTATTCAATTTTCATATATTAGTAAAATTTCACTTTTTCTCCTCTTACTGACTTCTAGTTTCATACTTCTGTGGTTGGAAATGATAGTTAGGATGATTTCAATAACTTTAAGCCTGTTAAGGATTGTTTGTAAACTAACATATAATCTATACTGTAGAAAGTTTCATGTGCACTCAAGAAGAATGTGTATTCTGCTGTTGTTGGATGGATTTTCTCTGTATCTCTGTTAGGTCCATTTGGTATAAAATGATATAAATATTGCTTCCCCAGCTTTCTTTTAATTTCCAACTACATGGCATAACTTTTTCTACCCCTGCACTTTCAGTCTGTGTGGTTCTTTAGAACTGAAGTGAGTCTCCTGTAGGCAATATATATACAGGTCTTGTTTTATTGTCAATTCAGCCATCCTATGTGTTTTGATTGGAAAATTTACTCTATTTCCATTTATAGTAATTACTTATATGTATTTACTTATTGCCATTTTGTTAGTTGTTTTGTGGTTGCTTTTGCAATTATTTTTTTTTGTTCCTTTCTCCTTCTTTTGTCCTCTTCCCTTGTGATTTGATGACTATCATTAGTGTTATGTTAGAATTCCTTTCTCCTTTTTGTGAGTATATATGTTATAGATTTTTGGTTTGTGGTTACCATGAAGTTTATATATAGCTATCTATATATGTATACATGACTTTTTAAGTTGCTGACCTCTTAATTTCAAATGCATTTTAACAACCCTGCATTTTTTCTCTCCTCCCCTCATGATGACTGTTTTTGACATATTTTTCATCTATTTGTTTTGTGTATTCCTTAATTGCTTATTGTAGATATAGACAGTTTTACTACTTTTGTTCTTTAACCTTCCTACTAGCTTTGAATGTGGGTAATGTATTACATTGACTTTGTATATGATTTTACTCATGAGATTTTCCTTTCATACCTTTCATGTTTCCAGTTGTGGCCTTTTCTTTCTAGCTTAAAGAAGTCCCTTTAACATTTCTTATGAAGCTGTTTTGATGTTGCTGAACTCTTAGCTTTTGCTTTTCTCTACAATGTTGATCTCTCCTTTGAATCAGAATGAGAGCCTTGCCAGGTAGAATATTCTTGGTTTTAAGTTTTTCCCTTTTGTCACTTTCCATACATTGTGCCATTCCATTCTGTCTTGCATAGTTTTCACTTAGTAGTCAGATAGCATTATGGGAGTGCCCTTGTATGTAACTTGTTTATTTTCCCATGTTGCCTTTAATATTCCCTCCTTTACTTCAAGTAACAGATCTTTTTTTTCTTTTTTTTTTTTTACTGCTCGAAGGAGTATGGACACACACCCTGTAGGACACATTAAAATTTAGATCACATGAAGCACAGCTGATTAATAAGATAAATTTTCATAGATTAAATATTTTTTAGTGTTGGAATAGACTTTGGTTATTTAGTAGCATATTGTGTAGCCTCCAGGTGTTTGTGTTTATTAGTTGTTTCTTGTAGTTGATTTCTAATCTCATAGAGTTGTGATCAGAAAAGATGTTTGATATTACTTCAATTTTCTTAAATTAACTGAGGCTTGCTTTGTGGCCCAGCATGTGATCAAGCCTGGAGATTATTCCATGGGCACTTGGGAAGAATGTGTATTCTGCTGCTTTTGAACTGGATGCTCTATGAATAACAATTTAGTCCATCTGGCCTAATGTGCTGTTTAAGACCTGTGTTTCCTTATTGATCTTCTGCCTGGATGATCTGTCCATTGATGTAAGTGAGGTGTAAAAATACCCCACTATTACTGTGTTAGTGTCAATTTCTCCTTTAAAGGCTGTTAGTATTTGCCTTGTATAATGGGGTGCTCCTAAGTTACATGCATGTATACTTAAAATTGTTATATCTTCTTCTTGAATTGATCCCTTGATGATTATGTTGTATCTTTCTTTGTCTCTTCCAACAGTCTTTATTTTAAAGTCTAGTTTTTTTCTGATATGAGTACTGCTACTAGAGCTTTATTTTGATTTCCATTTGCATGGAATGTCTTTTTCCATCCCCTCACTTTCAGTTTGTGTGTGTCCCTAGGTCTGAAGTGGGTCTCTCGTAGAGAGCATATATATATGGGTCTTGTTTTTGTATCTATTCAGTCAGTCTAATACTTTTGGTTGTAGAGTTTAGTCCATTTACACTTAAGGTAATTATCTATATGTACGTTTCTATTGCCATTTTCTTAATTGTTTTGGATTTGTTTTTGTAGGTCTTTTTTCTTCCCTTCCTTTTTTGTCGCCTTCTCTTGTGATTTGATCAATAATCATAGTGTTGTGTTTGGATTCCTTTTTCTTTTGTGTGTGTGTCTCTATTGTATATTTTTCATTTGCTGTTACGATGAGGTTTTGATATAACAGTCTGTACGTAAACAAGATTGTTTTAAGTTGCTGGTCTTTTTTTTTTTTTTTTTGGGGTATAATCCATTCTGACTGGTGTGAGATGATATCTCATTGTAGTTTTGATTTGCATTTCTCTAATGATTAATGATGTTGAGCATTCTTTCATGTGTTTGTTGACAGTCTGCCTATCTTGGAGAAATGTCTATTTAGGTCTTCTGCCCATTTTTGGATTTGTTTGTTTTTTTTTTGGGATTGAGCTGCATGAGCTGCTTGTGAATTTTGGAGATTAATCCTTTGTCAGTGTAGCAGGATACAAAATTAATTCACAGACATTGCTGGCATTCCTATATACTAATGATGAAAAATCTGAAAGTGAAATCAAGAAAACACTCCCATTTACCATTGCAACAAAAAGAATAAAATATCTAGGAATAAACATACCTAAGGAGACAAAAGACCTCTATGCAGAAAATTATAAGACACTGATGAAAGAAATTAAAGATGACACAAATAGATGGAGAGATATACCATGTTCTTGGATTGGAAGAATCAACATTGTGAAAATGACTCTACTACCCAAAGCAATCTACAGATTCAATGCAGTCCCTATCAAACTACCACTGGCATTTTTCACAGAACTAGAACAAAAAATTTCACAATTTGTATGGAAACACAAAAGACCCCGATTAGCCAAAGCAATCTTGAAAATGAAAAACGGAGCTGGAGGAATCAGGCTCCCTGACTTCAGACTATACTACAAAGCTACAGTAATCAATACAATGTGGTACTGGGACAAAAACAGAAAGATAGATCAATAGAACAGGATAGAAAGCCCAGAGATAAACCCACGCATGTATGGTCACCTTATCTTTGATAAAGGAGGCAGGAATGTACAGTGGAGAAAGGACAGCCTCTTCATTAAGTGGTGCTGGGAAAACTGGACAGGTACATGTAAAAGTATGAGATTAGATCACTCCCTAACACCATACACAAAAATAAACTCAAAATGGATTAAAGACCTAAATATAAGGCTAGAAACTATTAACAACTGAAGAGAAGTCATATATCAAGGGAAAGGAACAGATCGGTATTAGGCAAATCTGTTCTTGCATCATTGCTATAGTTCTTATCAATTGTGAATGCAAGTTACATAATTCCACTGTCTCTGCTTTATCTATTGTAAAATGGTGGTAATAATAAATATCAATTTTATTATTAGATATTATGTACAAAAAATGTCTATTTTTATGTTTGGAAGTTGGACTATGTCATTTGAAATAATAATTCAATCCAATAAATCAGGGAATCAAAGAATCTCAGTATTTTCAGAGACCTTCGCAATCATTTAGCCCAAAGCTTGCAGATTTTTCAATTTTACAGAAAGGTGAGACTGAAAAATTAAAATTTGAGAAACAAGTATATGGTTTCCAATATTTTATGTTATCAAGCAAAATCACAACAATAATTGTTATAATGTATTGTTATCATTTTATAAAATAAATGTTATTTAATCTCCAAATATCTAAATAAAAGATAGTTTGACATTTAATATATGTACTTCTATAATAAAATCATAAATCTCTCCTTAAGATTTTCATTTTACTGAATTCTAATAAAAACTTTCTCTCAGACTGAGAACATTGATCTATGAATCAAGTCTACATCTCTAACAATTGGTTATCCACGGTCTGCTTGGACTCATCATGGAGAGGTCAGTTTCTTCTAAAGAAAATATATTTTATTAGGAAGTATAACCTTGGGCTGAGTAACTCCACTAATTAATACTATGTTTTCCCACTGCAGCTATACAAAATAACTATAGTTCTTATTTCAACATATTATATAATTATGGAAAATAAAAACTATGCCTACATTCATTTTCTGGATAATTTGATTTTGTCCCTACTGGTCTATTAATTCATTTAACAAAAGAGATTAGTGAAGGAAAAAATATTTCATCACAGGGGAGTCAGATCAAGATGGTGGTGTAGGAGGACACGTAACTCACCATCTCCCGTGAACATAACAAAAATACATCTACATGTGGAACAATTCTCACTGAAAACTAGCCAAAAACTGGCAGAATTACTCTTGTACAAACAAGGCTGTAAGAAAGATCCACATGGAGTCAGGTAGGAAGGGAAGAGAAGTGATCATATTAGAGCCTGTGCCCTTGGGGGAGAACTCAGAGGAAAAGAGAGATTGCATGGCTGGAGATCCTCCTTGGAGAGTGAGTGGTTTGAGCCACATATTGGTACGCCAGCACTGAGCTCCTACACAGGGAAGATGAGCACCATTGGCTGGTTGGACAGCCAGTGGGACAAACAGGATGGCTGCAGGAAGCCTGGGCTCTGCTCATGAGGAGCACACAGATGTTTTCTTGCTCCTGAAGCAGAGCAGAGAGGGCAGATTAAGAATGCATGCGTGGCTGGCTAGTTTCCCACAACCTCTCTGGCATGAACCTCAGCTTGAGCTCAGCAAAACCTGAAGCCCCGCTTGCTTCACAGTGCAACTTCACACTGGAGAAAGGGTTACCACAACCCAGATCAAGGTTGCCCATGAGACAAACAGGCAGCTCAGACATGAAGCAGTCTGAGCAGTGTGGGGACAGCCGTTACTGATGCTTACACAGGCAACACACGAGAAGCAGTCCAGATTGATGGCAGCTGGACCACAGCCCTCACCCTGACACATCCAAAAAGCCAGCACAGACCCTGCCTGTCCTGCCGCACAGCTCCAGAGGTCAGCAGAAGCTGAGGGAAGAGTCCAGCTGAGAGGGACAAAGGAGAGTCAGGCCCCAAGCAGTGTCTGAGCAGAGTAGGGGCATCATTTACTGGAGCTAACACAGGCAGTGTGTTAGAAATAGTCTGGGTCTCTAACCCTGGTTAGATTGTCACACTCTGCACCCTGACCCATGTTGAGTGGATAGGCCAGCCCCACTTGTTCCAGAGGTGCTCCCCTCTCGTATGTGGATGGCAGTGCTGGGAGGGGGAGAGAGCACACACTTAAGAGAAACAGAGGCAGCTTGAACCCAATACTCATGGCTTCTGTTCCAGCAACATAGGAACTGACCTTACCCTAAATAGATTGGTGAGGGCCATTGAGCAGAGGAAAAGCTCACAACTGATTCCAGCCCTAGCCCCACCATCTCCATGCCCACCTCCTACAAATGTGATCGCTGCAAGCACACCCTGGGGAAATATGTTGCTTGAATTCATGTCAAATCCACCTCTACCACCAAAACCACTGGGCACACATGGACTATATAGGGATGATCCCACATAAGGACAATCCTTCAAGAATGCATTAGGTAGCTGTTTCACCTACCTTCACAGAGACATAGAACGTTAAGCAAAATGAGAAGACAGGAATTTTTCTCAATTGAAAGAGCAAGGGAAAAACCCTGAAAAAACAACTAATGAAACAGAAATAAGCAATTTACCAGATAAAGAATTCAAAGCATGAGTAATAAGAATGCTACTTGAAGTAGGAGAAAGTATAGATGAACACAGTAAGAATTCTAACAAGGACCTAGAAAATATAAAAAAAGAATCAGTCAGAACTGAAAAATACAATAAGTGAAATGAAAAACACACTAGAAGAAATTAACAGCAGACTAGGTGATAAAGAAGAACACATAAGTGAACTGGAAGATAAAATGATGGAAATCACCCAATCAGAGCAGCAAAAAGAAAGACAAATTTAAAACTGAGAACAGTTTAAAAGATCTCTGTAATATGTTCTTCATTGGGTTTTTGAAAGAGTGAAATGGGACTTCCCTGGTGGCACAGTTGTTAAGAATCCACCTGCCAACGCAGGGAACATGGGTTAGAGCCCTGGTCAAGGAAGATCCCACATTTTGTGGAGCATATAAGCCCATGTACCACAACTACTGAGCCTTTACTCTGGAGCCCGTGAGCCTCAACTACTGAGCTGGTGTGCCACAACTACTGAAGCTCGCATACCTAGAACCTGTGCTCCACAACAAGAGAAACCACCACAATGAGAAAGCCTATGTTCAGCATTGAAGCTCCAACACAGCCAAAAATTAAAAAAAAATAATTAATTTTAAATAAAGAAAGAGTGAAATGAGATTATTCCCATAAATTAACTGACACATTGCCTGACATACAGCAAATACACAATAAATGGTAACTTTTAAAAGCAATCTGTGGTAGGTAGCCTCTAGGATTACCACTGGTAATCCCTGCCTTTAGCATTCACACCCTTGTATAATCCTCTCCCATGAGTAAAAGCTGAACCTAATAATTTGATTCTTAACAATGGAGTATGGCATCCTTAATATATCAGTTCTGTGATTAGGTTACTAAGATGGTGATTTCTATCTTGCTAGCACACTCTGTCTCTTTCTGGCTTTGATGAAGTAAGCTTCCATATTGTAGAAACCCACATGGAAAGAAAATGAGTAAAGTCTTAGCCAATAGACAGTGAAGAATCAAAGCCCTCAATCTAATACCCCTCAAGGAAATGAATCCTGCCCAAAACCACATAAATGAGTTTGGAATCAGATTCTTCTCTAGTCAGAACTTCAAATAAGACTCCTTTCCTGGCCAGCATCTTTATTGCAACCTCATGATAGACCATAAAGTAGAATATCAAGCAAAGCCAAGTTCATATGTTTGATACACAGAAATTTAGAGATAGTAAAAGTGCCTGGTAAGCAGCTAAGTTTTAGGGGTAACTTGTTATGCAGCGGTAGATAACCAATATACTCTTACTTCTGGGAAGAAAGAAAGAAAGATTTGACTGCTCATGTGTCAAGTATTGTACTAAAGACTTTCTTACTCCACTCTGCAAACAAAACCCTTCTATACTAGAATTTTTTCACCTCCATCTTACAGGTGAAAAAGAAAATTATCAGAATTTTAAGTCCTTGACCAAAGTTTTAAAGCCAGTGTCAGAATTAAGATGCAAATATGGATGTCAGAGACTCTAAAGGTTAGTTTCTCTTTACTACCTTATATAATTTCTCTCAGCTGTCATCAGTTGTCAACACCAAAACGGGTCACCTCCTATGAATCTTCACAGCAATTTGTGCATATGTATATTTCAACACTGTCTTATAGTTGTGCATTTGTGTTAATTTTGTGTTTACAGTCATCTTGTCTTAATAGTCAAGAGAGAGGTCACCCCTTATTCACAATTTTATTTCCAGCCTCTGGCATGGTTTTTCATATTAATTATTTACTCAACAAATATTTACTCAACAAATATGAGATTCTGTATATGTAGTAAATATATATTTAATGAGTGGATGAACAACCAAGTGCAAATAATACGCATACAAGTACTAGGAAATGGAGTAAAAATATTACCCACAAACAATATATATATATATGTATACATATATATACATATATATATATGTATATATATGTATACATATATATATATATAACAGTTTCTTCGTATTTGCTCAATGTTTTGCCCTTTAAAGGGAGTCTTTAGAAATTGTGTTTCTCTCACTTGAGTTATTTCTTAAGACAGATTTGTGTATATATAGGTACTTAAGAAGATACATCTCCTCTACTATATGATTTATTTTAAAAATCTAATTTCAAAAGGCTTTCTTTTCTATGTTTTTGTTGTTTTGGCTGCACCATGCAGCATGTGGGATCCTAGTTCTCCAATTGGGGATCAAACCTACAGTGGAAATGTGGATTCTTAATCACTGGACCACCAGGAAAGTCCCATTTTTAATGTTATTTTAGTAGGGGGAGTTTAGGAGAATTCACTGAGTTTGGTTGCTTGATTTTCTACAAAATACACTTTATATGACACACTATCACTTGGCAAACCACAGCAATATATACTAGAACTGTAAGTAGACTTTCTATTTAACAGTTTAATTTAGCTTTAAATGTGAATGTATGTATAATATATTCAGAGGAAAACTTGAATAACCCTCCTCTGAGTTTTCCAATAGTTTGTTGGTATAAGGTCAGATATACCTCAGGAAATTATTTTTCTTCCATATTAACGCTCTCAAAATCAGCAAGGATATAAACAACAAGGCATATATGAGCAACTTTCTTAAGTTACAAGAACATTCCCAGCTGTCCAATTCCTCTGTCATTGTTTTGTAACTAATTAAGTCTGCCCTTTTACTAATTTTAGCCAGTTATGTTTCCTCAGAAGCATACAATTGTCTCAAACATACATTACAACTATTTTAACTTTCAAAATGGTTTATTTAATATAGTTATTTTAATTATTATTTTACTATTGTATTTTATTATGAGTTAAGACCTTTTTCAGGCTTTTGTTTGATTAAAAGTGAAGAAGGAAAATATCACCAGGAAGTGTACTCTGAAGAATATTTCATGCCAGTTATTTCCATACTATTAAACCACATGGAATGTGGTGACTAAGAAATATACATTAGACTCTACTCTAAAGTATGGACTGTAAAATACTCCCAAAGGCCCCTACTTTCATTTTAAATTGAGTACCTTTATACAGGATCAAGAGATAACTCTAGATGTGTATTTTAACATGACCACCCAAAGAAAACTAGGTAATACCAAAGGTATCATACAAAATGACAAACCAAAACAAAACAAACAAAAATATATTATAAGTCTTTTCATTAATATTCATATATTGTGTGCTGCAATTAAAATCAGCTTGGCAAAATAAATTATAAAATCAAATACCTGTTAGAGGTAGACATTTATTTCCAAGAAAATTCTTTTTCAGAATATTTAAAATAAGAAATTTTAAAAAAGAGAATAAATTGACTACTTAACTTTAGTTTTGCTTTAGCAAAAAGGATGAAAGGACAGGTGGTAAGTTATCTCTCCAGCTGAGCAAATTTAATCCTAGTCAGAGACAATTAATTCAGACTCTCCTCACCTGTGAATTACCTTAAAGATGTCCAATTTTACTCTCATTGAAGATCTCCAAATGAAAACTTAGGTCCTTTAATGTATAGCATGGTGAATATAATTAACACTTTGTATTACATACTTGGAAGTTTTTAAGAGAGTAGCTCTTAAATGTTATTACTACACACAAAAAATGATAATTATGTGAGGTAATGGAGGTGGTAACCAACATTATTGTGATAATTTTTTGTGATATATATGTGTATATATGTGTATCAGTTCATCATGTTGTACACCTTAACCATACATATGTTATATGTCAACAATATCTCAATAAAGCTAGAAAAAAGCAAAAAAATAAGAAATTGATGAAACAGAAAAAAGATGAGAAAATGATATCAAAAGTGGTTCATTGGATAGATAAAATTTAATAGTACTAGGAATGAGAAAGTATGTCACTATACACCACAGAGAAAATAAAAAGCTAATAGAATGAAAACCTAATGCTAATAAATTTAAAAAACATATAGGACATTGGAGAAATTCCTTGAAAGAAACAAACTACCAATGCTCATTCAAGAAGAAATAACATGAATAGCCCTATATCTCTTTTTTTTAAATGGAATTATTAGTTAAAATCCTCTTTGTTAAGAAAACTGTAAGATCAGATTGTTTCACTGCAGAATTCTGTCAAACATTTAGAGATCAAAAAATGCTATACAAATTCTCCCAGAAAATAAAAGTGGGGAGGTGTTCTGAAGATGGTGGAAGAGTAAGATGCGGAGATCACCTTCCTCCCCACAGATACACCAGAAACACATCTACACGTGGAACAACTCCTACAGAACACCTACTGAATGCTGGCAGAAGACCTCAGACCTCCTAAAAGGCAAGAAACTCCCCACGTACATGGGTAGGGCAAAAGAAAAAAAGAAAAAACAGAAACGAAAGAATAAGGATGGGACCTGCACCAGTGGGAGGGAGCTGTGAAAGAGGAAAGGTTTCCACACACGAAACCTTCATGGGCAGAGGCTTCACGGGCAGAGGCTGTGGGTGGTGGAGGGGGGAGCTTCGGAGCCGCGGGGGACAGCACAGCAACAGGGGTGCGGAGGGCAAAGCGGAGAGATTCCCACACAAAGGATTGGTGCCGACCGGCACTCACCAGCCTAAGAGGCTTGTCTGCTCACCCGTCAGGGTGCGCGGGGCTGTGAGCTGAGGCTCGGGCTTTGGTTGGAGCGCAGGGAGAGGACTGTTGTTGGCTGCATGAACACAGCCTGAAGGCGTTAGTGCACCACGGCTAGCCGGGAGGGAGTCCAGGAAAAGGTCTGGAGCTGCCGAAGAGGCAAGAGACCTTTTCTTCCCTCTTTGTTTCCTGGTGCACAAGGATAGAGGATTAAGAGCACTGCTTAAAGGAACTCCAGAGATGGGCACGAGCCACGGTTAAAAGCGTGGAGCCCAGAGACGGGCGCGAGCTGTGGCTAAAAACGTGGGCCCCAGAGACGGGAGGGAGACGCTAAGGATGCTGCTGCCACAAACAAGGGGCCTGTGTGGGAGCACAGGTCACTATCCACACCTCCCTTCCGGGGAGTCTGTGCAGCCCGCCACTCCCAGGTTCCTGGGATCCAGGGACAACTTCCCTGGGAGAACGCACAGCGGGCCTCAGGCTGGTGCAACGTCACGCCACCTTCTGCAGCCACAGGCTCCCCCACATTCCGTGCCCCTCCCTCTCCCTGGCCTGAATGAGTCAGAGCTACTGAATCAGTGGCTCCTTTAACCCTGTCCTGTCTGAGCAAAAAACAGACGCTCTCCAGCGACCTACACGCAGAGGCAGGGCCAAATCCAAAGCTGAGCCCCTGGGAGCTAAGAGAACAAAGAAGAGAAAGGGAAATCTCTCCCAGCAGCTTCAGAAGCAGTGGATTAAAGCTCCACAATCAACTTGATGTGCCCTGCATCTCTGGAATACATGAATAGAAAATGAATCATCCAAAATTGAGTAGGTGGACTTTGAGAGCAAGATTTATGATTTTTTTCCCTTTTCCTCTTTTTGTGAGTGTGTATGTATATGCTTCTGTGTGAGATTTTGTCTGTATAGCTTTGCTTCCACCATTTGTCCTAAGGTTCTATCCGTCTGTTTTTTGTTTTCTTTTCTTTTCAATTTTTTTTCTTAATAATTACTTTTTAATTTAATAACATTATATTTTACTTTATTTTATTTTACTTTATCTTCTTTCTTTCTTTCTTTTTTACTTCCTTCCCTCCTTCCTTCCTTCCTTACTCCCACCATCCCTCCCTCCCTCCTTTCTTTCTTTTGTTCTTTCCTTCTTTTCTTTTCTTTCTTTCTTTCTTCCTTCCTTCCTTACCTCCTTTCTGTCTCTCTTTCTTTCTTTTGTGTTTCTTTCTTACTTTCTTCCTACTTCTACTAATTATTTCATTCTACTACTTCTCCCTTTTATTCTGAGCCATGTGGATGAAAGGCTCTTGGTGCTGCAGCCAGGAGTCAGGGATGTACCTCTGAGGTGGGAAAGCCAACATCAGGACACTGGTCAACAAGAGACCTCCCAGCTCCACATAATATCAAATGGCAAAAATCTCCCAGAGATCTCCATCTCAACACCAACACCCAGCTTCACTAAACGACAAGCAAGCTACAGTGCTGGACACCCTATGTCAAACAACTAGCAAAACAAGAACACAACTCCACCCATAAGCAGAGAGACTTCCTAAAATCATAATAAGTCCACAGACAAACCCAAAACACACAACCAGACCTGGACCTGCCCACCATAGAGACAAGATACAGCCTCATCCACCAGAACACAGGCACTAGCCCCCTCCACCAGAAAGCCTACAAAACCCACTGAACAAGCCTTAGCCACTGGGGACAGACATGAAAAACAACGGGAACTATGAAACTGCAGCCTGCAAAAAGGAGACCCCAAACACAGTAAGATAAGCAAAATGAGAAGACAGAAAAACACACAGCAGATGAAGGATCAAGATAAAATCGCACCAGACCTAACAAATGAAGAGGAAATAGGCAGTCTACCTAAAAAAGAATTCAGAATAATGATAGTAAAGATGATCCAAAATCTTGGAAACAGAATAGACAAAATGCAAGAAACATTTAATAAGGACATAGATAAAGTAAGGATGAAACAAACAATGATGAACAACACAATAAGTGAAATGA
>NW_020174456.1:0-4051 GCF_003031525.2 Neophocaena asiaeorientalis asiaeorientalis | reverse complement strand
GCATAGCATATATTGTACACAAAATATATGACTAATGCAATATATTTATATATTTAATATGTTCACTATATTAATATATCATGCAATATTGATTATAAAACAATTACATCATAATATATAAATATATAATTATTATTATCTGATATACTACATTATATTTAAAGTATTCTATATAACACAATACATAATGTATTATTATAAGACAAGTATATTATATAAATATAATACTTATATAAAGTATATATATTTTAATTATACATTACACATACAAGTATGTATAACTATTTATAATTTTATTTATGTAGGAATCTGTTCATAACAATTGATGTAAAAATATGCAATAATTTAAATCAAACGGGCCATAATCTCACTACCTACACATAACTACTTTTAAAATCTTGAACCCTGTCTAAATCATGCTTACATATCGCTCAACCTGTTTTTCTACACATGCACATATACACACATTTATACACAATATATATGTATACTACCCGTTTTCAGTTCAATGTATATAAATATATGATATATATAATTATATTCCTGTGCATGTATAAATTTATAAATGAAAGGTATGTGTAGGGCTTCCCTGGTGGCGTGGTGGTTGAGAGTCTGCCTGCCGATGCAGTGGACACGGGTTCGTGCCCCGGTCCGGGAAGATCCCACATGCTGCGGAGCGGCTGGGTCCGTGAGCCACGGCGGCTGAGCCTGCGCGTCCGGAGCCTGTGCTCCGCAACGGGAGAGGCCACAGCAGTAAGAGGCCCGGGTACAGCAAAAAAAAAAAAAAAAAAAAAGGTATGTGTATAGGTATGTATTTCACATATTTATATAAATATATCATATAAATAATGTATGTGTATATAAATACATGATTATATACATACATATACACAAATAGACTTATTTAAACAAAAGAGACCTAAATAAATAGTTCTCGAAAAATAAAACTAGTTATGTCTCACTGTTTCAATAACAGATTATAGTTTTCTACTGTATGTGCTTCTGTAATTGTTATGAACAATTCCCATTTGTTGAATGTTAAGTTGTTTTAATTTTTTGCCATTATTAATGAAGCTCTGAAGAATATGGTGGGCAAAATTACTTGAAAAACTCTCCTAAAAGAAAAGAGTTAGGTATGCTAGGTTAAATGTAAACAACTTATTTTTAAGTGCAAGTCTGATTTTTGAAGTGTGCAGTAGAAATTTCCAGGACCCCTGAAAGAAGGGGGGGGGGGACATGTGTGAGAGTTATAGCTATATTGAGAGTGGATTGAAGATCTTGATAGCTTAGAACAGAAGCTTGCAATCCTGTTTTTATGGAGCCAAATGGCAAATATTTTAGGCTTTGTGGACCAAAGAGGCAAAATTGAGCATATTATTTAGGTACTTAGGTAACCATTTAAAATGTTACCAGTTAAAACGTGAAAATTATTCATAGCTCATAGGCCATAAAAAATAGGCAGCTGTCTGGATTTGGAATAAAGGCCGTAGTTTAATGACACACCTGACCTGCCATAGAGACTTGTTAAAATGGCCATGACCACATGGGAGGCAGGAGATAAGGCTCCATCCCTACTAGATGGGAAGTTAGAACTAAATCTATCCCTAGCTTCACCTTTAACGAAAGGGTGTGCCAGTAAAAAATGTATCTGCTGGCAAAGGGAGACTAAGACCAAATTCTCTTGGCCTCTGCTCTGGGTAGGAAACAGGTAGGAAATCTTGAGAATTCTGAATCCCAGATCTGTGTTCACCGTGTTTGTGTTGCAAATTTATTTGTGGTCTTGCAAACAGAAGGTAAGAAATTACCTTAAAATGCTCCCAGATCGGTGGTATTCCAAACACAGAACTAAACACTCTCTGGAGAGGTAGACCTTCAACCCAGGCCTATAGCCTTCCCACAGAAAAAGTTTAGCTAAACATGAGCTCATGATCTAAATTTACACAATAATGAAGAAATCAGCTACAAGTGGAGAGAATCAGCAAAAGCAATCAATACCAGAATTAGATTCCCAAGGCCATCCATTGAATGTTGAAATGATCAGGTGCAAGGCAGAAAATATACATAAAACTAGAACTGAAAAAAGGAACAAGGATGTTTTAAAAGACTGGGTAGGATCTTTAAAATATTTTTAAAGTCCATGTCGTTGATAAAGCTAAAAATTCAAAGGTTGTGTAAAACAGCAGATTAATCATGGAGAAGAGTGAAATTATGCTGTTTTTAAAAATATGGCAGATCAGATTTTCTGCCTAATTATATAAGTACATTTCTCTTAAAAAATACACATATTTTAAAGACTTATTGGCTGTAAAATAACTAAAGGATATTTCAGAGGGCTTCTCTCCAAAGAAAAGTGTGAAGTAGCAAAACACAGAAAGTCAAGGGGAAAAAATGTCAATATATACATTGCTATAGGGTGAAGTAAGCCTTAGGCCAGCAACAATGTGGAGGAGCTGACCCTTAGATACTTAAAACTAAGCTGGAATCTTGAAAAAGTTCAACTATTTATAACTAAAAAGATTTCTTAAAATTAATAACCAAGTGTTTTAATTGACATCAGAAGAGCAAAACAATAAACCCTCAGAACATAGAAAAAATAGATAACAAAGATATGAGCAGAACTTAATAAAACAGAAAAAAGTATAAAATTGAGGTGATTTAGTAAGTCAAAAAATATTCTTTGAAAATATTTTAAAAACACACTTTGATTAAGCAAAACAAAAACAAAAGTAAATAATACACAGAAAGAATCAGGACAATGTTATAGCAGAGAACATATGAAATGCCAGTAAATTTGAACATTTATGTAAAGTGGACAGTTTCCTAGCTCCTAGAGTTTACCAAAACTGACACAAGAAGAAATATATAGCTGGAGTTCTTTCACCAGTAAAGGAATTAAGTTAATAGTTTACAGTCTTTCACCAAGAAAATAACAGACCCACCCAGATCGTTTGGATGGGGAATTCTATCAAACTTCTGTTAAACAGATAACATCAGTATTAAGAAAGAAAAACTTCTAGAGAGTAGCAAACGAAGAATGCTCCTTTATTCATCTTATGAAGTCTATATAATCCTAATACTGACAATAGATTAGGACTGTAAGGAAAAAGAAATTTACAGGTCAAATTTACTTGTAAGTATAAAAGCAAAAATTTTGATCTACGATATTAGCTACCCCAGTTCACTAGAGTAAGAAAAAGCATGAGCAAGTTAGGTCATCCAATGAATGAAAAGGTAGTTTAATGTCAAGAATATATATCAATAGATTGAAAACACCACATTTTCTTTCTTTCATCTGTCTCTTTAAAAAATTGATAAGTACTTATATTGATCTTTCTTGTATTAGGCACTGTGCTAAGTCACTTACATATTTACTCCTTTAAGC
The DNA here is from genome assembly GCF_003031525.2 of Neophocaena asiaeorientalis asiaeorientalis. NCBI lineage: Eukaryota > Metazoa > Chordata > Mammalia > Artiodactyla > Phocoenidae > Neophocaena > Neophocaena asiaeorientalis. The sequence continues at coordinate 669 of NW_020174456.1, read as the reverse complement.
CTTCTATTATCCCTGGGGGAAGGTTCTATTTTCCTTCCATTTCTTAGGTAAGACTCTAACCCCCAGAAAAGTAAAGTAACATTTGCACGTTTTTGTGAATGGTCAGTGATGGGACCAGTACAGGAACATCCAAAGTCTGCGCTTGGAAACAGTGCCCTATATTGACACTCACATTACAGATGAAAGGAAAGGAAGCATGCACTTACCATACAGATTAAATCTCACATTACACTTTAAAGGAAAGGAACCATGCACTTACATTATAGATTAATACCCACATAACAGGTTAAAGGAGAAAAAAGCATGTGCTTCTCTCAAAAGTTGTAAAGAAAGCATATCTATTTCTAAATATATTTCCCAATTTCTTTTGCTTGTTTTCTGACCTTTGTAGTGTATTCTGCCATGAGGAAAATTTTAATTTTTATATAATTAAATGTATCCTTTTTTTCTTTGAATCTTAGTAAGGTGTTCCTCATGAATAATTTATTTCAGGTCTACCAGGTTTCTGATACTTTTACAGTTTCATTATTTTTTTACTTTTAACTAGTTGCTGTATCTAGAATTTAGTAATGATAGCCATATTTTCCCACTTTTGTTGAATAAGTTTTGCTACTGACCCAAAATGTCCATTTTATTTTAATCTCAAATCCCTTATGCTCTTGCATCTAA
>NW_020174455.1:0-854 GCF_003031525.2 Neophocaena asiaeorientalis asiaeorientalis | reverse complement strand
GCACAGGAGAATTACCCTGTGCCTGAGCCTCAACCTTCTGGAGGAAAGTCCAGGTGTCTGGAAGGTCTGGAAGGTAAGTCTGGAAGGTCTGATCTCCCTTGGTCTTCCATGGGTTGGATGGTTAGTGTGGAAGGGAGATAGAGATTGCCCAGCTGTTTTGTGATTATCATGGATTGATTGAGTTTTCTGAATTATTTTTCTTTATATTTTGGGTATTGCAGCTTTTAAAAATGTTTGGTTTCAGGTATTTTTATTCATGTGAAGTGTATATGATTCTCTTGAGATAAGGTTTTAAGCTAAAATATTCCTTGTTTTAGTTTCTGAACTCTACAGATAAATGGGGACTTTGCTGGTGTAGCCTTTTTATAAGTTTTATAAACCACTGGAGCCTATATCAGTAATTTTAGTGTCTGACATAGTGTTTGGAACTATCAGTGCTTTGTTGGTTTATAGATGATGGCTTAAATTCTTTTCCTGGTCCGTTTCCTTCTTCCCTTCCCCCGACTTTAAAAATTCTCCTGTAACTTGGCAAACAAAAAACCAAGTCTGATTCAAAACCTCCCAGAGTGTTTCTCTTAAACGCATCATCTGGTGCCAAATGAAGATTCTTAGGAGTGATTATTAATTCTGAAGGGCGCAGTTGTGGTACTGTCACTGATGATAACAATAATGGATTTTGGCCCAGAGTTTTGACCTATTTCACCAGTGTTTCACCATTGACTGCCCCTCTATGCTGCTTCCAAAAGTGATAGTGTGTGATAAGATTTTTACTTTCATTTATAAAGTTTGTGTTTTTTTTTTAGTGAGTGCTGATCTTCCTTTTTCTTTCAGCAGAAATGAAATCCCAGGTAAGT
>NW_020174454.1:247-463 GCF_003031525.2 Neophocaena asiaeorientalis asiaeorientalis | reverse complement strand
GTTTTTGATGTCTGTCTCCAGAGGCTAAGGTTGGTTCAGTGCGTTGTGTAGGCTTCCCGGTAGAGGGGACTAGTGCCTGTGTTGTGGTGGATGAGGCTGGATCTTGTCTCTCTAGTGAGCAGGTTCACGTCTGGTGGTGTGTTTTGTGGTGTCTGTGGCCTTATTATGATTTTAGGCAGCCTCTCTGCTAATGGGTGGGTTTGTGTTCCTGTTTTG
>NW_020174454.1:0-201 GCF_003031525.2 Neophocaena asiaeorientalis asiaeorientalis | reverse complement strand
TGGGTGCTGGTGTTCAGATGGAGGTCTCTGGGAGATTTTCGCCGTTTGATATTATGTGGAGCTGGGAGGTGTCTTGTTGACCAGTGTCCTGAAGTTGGCTCTCCTACCTCAGAGGCAGAGCCCTGACTCTTGGCTGGAGCATCAAGAGCCTTTCATCTAAACTGCTCAGAATAAAAGGGAGAAAAAGTAGAGAGAATTAGT
>NW_020174453.1:30296-42831 GCF_003031525.2 Neophocaena asiaeorientalis asiaeorientalis | reverse complement strand
AGAAGAGCAGGAAGAGGCAGAAGAGGAGGAGGTGGAAGTGGATGAGGCAGAGGAGGCTGAAGAGGACGAGGAGAAGAAAGAAGAGGCGGAGGAGGGAGACAGAGACAAGGTAGAGGACGAGAATTATGTGGACAAAGAGGAGGAGGAGGACGGTGAGGAGGGCGCAGGAGTGGTCGCGGGTATCTGTGAGTTCCCCACCACGCGGTTTCGGTCCCTTCCCTTCTAGACCCCGTATTCGTTATAAAGACTGAATCCTGGCCCGGCCGCACGCCAGCCACGTGGTGGTCAGGCGCTGCACTTGGGAGCCCAGGGAGCCGGGAGGGAGAGGGGACCAGATGCTGGAAGGCGAGCACCAGGCAGAGGGCATACTGCCCTGGAAGTCGCGGGAACCTGCAGAGGGGGCGGCATCCCAGAAGGCAGAGGAACCAGCGGCTGCGGCAGGGGAGGCTGAGTTCTGGTTGGGCGAGGTACTGGCTGATGCCTCCGAGTCCTGGGAGGCTGGGGCGTGTGGACCCGACGAAGGGGCCGAAGCTGGCGAGGGGCGGCCCAGTCCTCAGGCCCTTGCAGCCCCTGCTGGGGCATCGGTATCCCATATTCATGTTTAATTCCATTCAATGTGGATATTTATGTACATTCTAATAAATGAACTAGACAAAAACTCAACAACTACAAATTGTACTAGCTTTTTCATATTCCTTGCTGCCTTTGGGGCTCTTTGTCATGTGAGTGTGTGACGTAAGCTTTGGAAATAAATTCATTTTTGCCATCAAGGTTTTGGCCATCTCCATAGTCACAAGGATGCCTAGGAAATAAAAAAAAAACTTGAGGCTTGCTTTTCCTCTCAGTTGAGACACTGATTGCAGAATTTGATTCCAGGCATAGGAATAACCTGCTTCCAAACCAAACAATTCCCACATGCCAGTGGCTGCCTGAGATAACAGTCAAAGCTGACTTTCACTGGAAAAACACACTTTTCTGGAAGTGGGACAACCTGGAGATAGGGTTCTAGTTTTGCATTTTGCCACTGTGTAACCTTGGGCCCATCCACCCTCCTCTAGGCTTCACGCCGCCGACCCCCGGCCCAGCTCTCCAGCTGCCAGGGAGCTGCAGCTGCGGCTGACCCAGGGATGACTGCAGACGCCAGAAGGAGCAGAGGGCTGGGCGGCACACAGGCTGTGCTAGGAGGCGGGAAACGCATCTCTTTCAAAGGCTCCGGGCGCCTGCCGGATTGGCTAAGCTCGCTTGCCCTGGGGTGGACGGAGCCAGTTGTGCGATGGGCCTCGGGCCCGCCCAGCGGCAGCAGGAAGTGCTTCAGACTGCACGCTGTCGGCAGCGGATGGGTGAGTGGTCGGGTTGGTACGTGGAGTGAAGCTGCTGGGCTGCTGCTCTTCTTGCCGCTGCCAGGCTCAGGGCCGCTGGTCGACCCCCACCCTCCGCGCTCCCCTTGGCCTCGATGTTCTCACCTTGACCTCAGACTTCTGGCCTCCAGAACGGTGAGAATAAATTTCGGTTGTTTTCAGCCACCTGCTTTGTGGTAATTTGTTACGGTAACCCTAGGAAACTAACACATCCCTCCCAGAGGTCTTTGTGTCTCAGGGCCCTGAGAATTCTAGTGTCTTCCTCAGTCCAGATCTTACCATCCTGTTCAGTTTACCTGCAATAGTACCAAGTCAGTGAATTAAGGCTGGTCCTACTGTGGGTGTAGTTAAATGTTTTCCCCATTGCTCTAAAGCAGCGGTTCTGAAACTTTAGTGTTCTTCAGTAGCACTTGGAGGACTTCTAAAAACTTGATGGCTAGCAGCCTACCTTCAGAATATCCAATTCAGCAGGTCTGGAGCAGGGTCTGAGAATTTGCATTTCAAACACCTTCCCAGCTGATGCTGCTGCTGCTCCATGGCAGGCCACTAGCACCATCTGGTCTCCAGGCAAGCTAGGTCATCCATCAGTTTCTTTCAGTAACATATACTAGAGGCTGGGCCACAATCTCTATTGCCACACAAGTTGTTTATAATCTTTTAATTTATTTTAGGCTCCTATAAAGGGATGTTAAACAGGCTTACCAAATAGTTGAAAGAAAGCCCTTTCAATGACAGTAAGGTGGGCCGAAATAAATAGAACCAAGATACATTGGAGTCAGTGTTATTTATGACAAAAAACTCAACTATGCAGCTTATTCATGGGAAGCTTTTATTTTCAATGTGAACAATACATAATACTATGAACATCTGTTGGCTCTCCAAGGAGAAAACAAAATGTTTTCTTCTTGTAACGCAGACCCTTGGTTGTCGGGGTTCACATCATTTCATCACAGCAACCTCATCTCTCTCTTGCCCACCTCTATAAATGCTAGTTTTTGTTCTTGAAAGGCCACTCTGTGATTTTAATGTCTTTCCACCTTAAGAGCCTATGCTCCTTACACAAATCATAAATCCCTTATATTCCCAGACCTCCAGTTTCCGTATCTGTAAAATGAGAAATAGGCTGTTATCAAACATCCGCAGGTGTAAAAATTAAGAAACGGAGAAAGAAAGAGTGTGATACTGCGAGAGAGAGAGAGAGAGATGAGATAGAGAAAGAAAGATGAATGGGTAGAGGAAAGAGAAACTAAGAATGAATTACCAACTCAGTGATAGCCAATAATCTTACTATGGCTAATTTTCTTTACTTTTGAATAAAAAATCTAAATTGAAGTAATATTTGTGAATTACTCATGAAATGCAGTCTTATTTGAAATCCTTAACTTTTTACTACTTTGTAAGCAGTCATCTTCTGAAAGGCATTGTTATTCCAAGAGACTCCATTTCTGTGGCCAGGTGATGAAGGTACAGCTATTGCACAGCTTGGTTGCTTTAGCTGCTTCTCCTCATGGCCACTCTCTAAAAATATAGGTCTCTATATTTTAGACCTCTAAAAAAAAATAGGTCTCTATTTCCAGGTGTGATAAATTTCCCATCTGTAGTACACTTAAAGCTACAGGACAAAGGACTTGTGGCTGTAAATGAAATACATTCCAAAACACACTTCCTTCTATACCATCTGGAATACACGTACATTATTAACATTGTTTGCCCAAAAGTAAATTTCAACAATTTTTTCTTATTTACTTTACACAAAAAATTAAAAACATGATAGCTAGCTAGTGGGAAGCAGCTGCATAGTACAGGGAGATCAGCTCGGACCTCTGTGACCACCTAGAGTGGTGGGATAGGGAGGGTGGGAGGGAGATGCAAGAGGGAAGAGAAATAGGGACATAGGTATACCAGAGCTGATTCACTTTGTTAGAAAGCAGAAACTAACACACCACTGTAAGGCAATTATACTCCAATAAAGATGTTAAAAAGATAAAAAGTAGATTAAGGATGAAAACAAAACAAAACATAAAGCTGTTAGTAACAGGTATATGTCAGGAATGCTTGCACTATACAATAATACCTGCATTCTCCAGAGCTGCCCTCTGCTGAGACCATATCCAGTTTGGGTCCTTCTTCTGGTTCCTCATTTCCATCCTCTTTCTCTTCATCAGCGTTTTCATACAGATGTTCACTCTCTTTAGTGTCGAATGATATGGACTTTGGCATCACAAGGTGGTGGACAACATTTCCCGATTTAAAATCAGCAGCAGAATCTAGTTCTCTGCCCTCGAGAGGATCTGGAGAAGAGAAATATGTCAGAAAATAAATAAAGAAATAAAAAGAATAGCTGGCCATGCTCCTACTGGTTGATACAACACTTCCATGGCCCTCGCATTTCTGTTGCTTGACAGTTTTCACAACATGTTCCCCCTCTTTCCAGCAGATCTCACACACTGCAACTGATTATTTCTGGCCCTTTGGAGAAGGGATCGTAATCGTCTGATCCTGAGAGCATTTTTATATGTTTCTGCCAGAACGTCACTGGAAAATGTTCACCCCATTTAAAGACAAATTCTACCGCGAAGCTCATTGATTCCTCAACCACTGAAAAGTGCCCCTGTGCCGTTTCATCATTTTCTCAGGTCGTCCTACTGAGAATCTTTGCATTTTTAGAAGCCCGTCAGCCAAAAGTGAGGTATGCCATTTGTTTGCCCCTCGGGTGGTAGAAGGCAGCATACTTTTTCTCCAGATCCTAAAGGTCTTTAGAGAACTGGGCTTCTACTTGTGCATATCGTGCCTGACGGTTTTTGAGAGCTTTGACCCACTGCCTAACTGCCAGAGGCCAGCACTGAGCGCGGCCTGCCTTTGAGGCCGATGCCACCCTCAGCCTGATACTTGCTCCGCCATACTTCCTCACCTGCCTCTCCCAGGTCTTCTTGCCCCTGAGGAGGTGCGGCATCCTCTAAAGGATCCAAGGGCCGTCCGCAGTGGCACCTCTTCATCACACGGCCGGCGCGGGGCCCGACCAGGACACGGTGGTTGTAGTGCCTGGGCTGCAGAAGGCAATTGACCACATCCCGGAGCAGGGACTTAAACTGCGCCGCGGGGGCCCTGTGGCCCGCGACCACTCCCGCGCCCTCCTGCCCATTCTCGTCCTCCTCTTCTGTCTCTTCGTCCTCCTCAACCTCCTCCACAGCTTCGTCCCCCTCTTCTGACTGGTACTCATCCTCCTCCTGGTCTTCGATGTCTAATTCAAACTCTCCCTCGTCCTCGTCCTCCTCCTCCACCATCTCTACATCCCAGTCTTCTTCCACTGTGGCCTGGGTGGCCTTCTGCCCACCATCCTCCTCGTCAAAGGCTCTGTAGAGCCTCAGGGAGGCCAGCAGGGCCGCGGCCCGCTCGACTCCATCCATCCCTCCCGAAGGGGATGCACAGACCCCGAGAGGACTGGGGTCGCCACCCACCCCGCCACCAGCTCCGTCCTGGCCACCTGGGATTAGCCCGCGCTCCTCTGTGGCAGACATGGCAGGAGGGACGCGCCAGACACGGATTGGGCTGCAGTGACGACCGCGGGGAAGATGGCGACCGCCGGGATGAGTGTCGCTGAGGGAGAGGACGCTGTGGGCAGCGGGGCCTCCGGGACGGGGTGGGGGCTGCAGAGAAGCCGGCTGCACAGGAGACAGGATTCAGCGAAGATACCTCTGGCAGCCCCGCTACGGGAAGGGTAGACGGCCTGCCCGCGGTGCGCCCCAGCGAGACTGGGACGAAGACGGTGCGCCCAGGGCCACAGGGCGGGAAAGAGCCTGACTGGCTGGCAACGGGAGGCGGACTTTAGAAGGGTCAACGAAGGGCCACTTCCTCCAGCGCGGGCTCAAGCTCATTTGCCAGCAGCCAAGGATTGACAGCACCACCGTCCAATGAGTGATCAAGGTCGTCAGCTTCCCTGGAGGCCTTAAAGGCCCAGCTCACCCTGAGCCTCTGTGAGCGCACAGGAATCCCTTCCTTTTCATTCCACCACTGCAAGTGCAAAACTACAATGTTCCTAAAGGGCGGCGCTCTGGGGTATGGGAACCTGCATGTGTTCCCCAACTGCCAACCTGGGGCAGCTCATGCTGATAGACACACACTTAGTTCAAAAACGAGAGAGAGAGAGAGAGAGAAGGTGTATAGATCAAATCTCAGCAACGCTTGAAACCTCCCACAAGAGAGAGCAAGAGAATTTGGAGGTTTTAATGCTGTTAAGGCTACTTAGAAAAGGACATACAAAGTCGATATGATTGCAGTGAGAATGGAGAGTGGAAGAAGCAGTAAAGACAGGAGCTGGACAGTGTTTCATCAGGGCTCCCCAATTCACTTGCGGCCTCCAAGAAATGAAGACAGAGAGAGAGGGAAGAGAGAGAGACAAACACAGAGAGAGAGACACACACAGAGAGAGGGATACTTGTTTTAAAGACTGGGCTGAGCACCTGCTCTGCACTGGATTGTGTACAACCCCTGCCTCACAAATTCATACGATGAAACTCATCCCCCACCCCACCCCGCCCCCAGGAGATGGTATTTGGAGACTGGGTCTTTGGTAGGTCATTCAGTTTTGGTAAGGTCAGGAGGCTGGGGTCCACACATTGGGATTACTGCCCTTACAGGAAGAGACCATAGATGGTGCTCTCCGCCCACCACCCCAACGTGAAGCCACAGGAAGAAGGCGGCTATTTTCAAGCCAAAAGGAGGGCCCTCACCAAGAACTCCACCATGCTGGCACCCTGACCTTGGGCTTCCTAGCCTCCAGAACTGTAGGAAATAAATAAATGTCTTGTTTAAGCCGCCCAGCCTATGGCATTTTATTAGGGCAGCCTGAGCAGACTAATACAGCATGGCAGACGTTAACAGGACAGGCTTCCTAGAATCATTTCTCGCTCAACAGTCCGAGACTTTTTGTTGTACTCAGCCCCACTTAGCCGAGTGGTCAAGGGTAACGAATGCTGGAAACGAGGAAGAAATCGACAACTATTTTATGCTAATCCCATTTACTACTGTCGCTGGGCACAGAAGCAAGACTGGATGTTAGCTGTAACTTCACGTTCAGGAGAACATAAGCTATGTCCCTTACTTCCAGTAAGCACACCGCCTTGGGATCCAGGACACCTAATTTGACAGACCCTAACGTATCACAGATGGGAAGCACACATTCTGCAGAGCGCTCCCGGGAAGGTTGGCGAGAAGAGCTGTTGTTGCCACCCTGAGTCAGTATGGACTCCTACCCCAAGTTGGGTTCAAAGGTCAATCAAGACTGGTGACAACACCCACACACACACTACCGAGACGCGATGCAAAGTGTATTCCTTACATGAGGAGGTTTCTGGGGGGAGAGCAGGGCAGCCTTTTCAAGCTGCTCCAAAAAAGACTTCAGAGAGTCAGGAAAGGAAGAAATTGCTTTGGGAGTTCTACTGTGATTAGTGGATGGGGCCAGCATGACAGTTCCCTTGTGCTGGCAGTAGCTAGTGTAGTTTGACGCCCACTCCTCCTGCCCTCCACCCTACAACCGTGCCAAAGGAGAGAGTGGAGTGTAGGGCGTTGGGGAAGAGGGAGGGTTGACGTTTAAAAGCCCTCAGCAGTCAAACATCACAGGATGCAGTCAGACCCTATACTACAATTCACCTCTGGTGTGTGACTGGCGACTGAAATGTGCCATTTTCGTGTAATGGAATTTGAACTTGTGGAAGTAAGCCACTCTGGAACTCTTAGTCCTGCAGCCTCAGGCCGGGTAGGGAGGCATAAGGTCTACTGAAGGCCGTTCAGGAGCCCAGCGTGGTGTACCCTGAGAAGTAAAATGCATGCCTCGGTCACCATCAATAAGGCCCGGAACTCCGAAGCCGGTAAGGAGGGTCTTGGCAAAGCCCTGCATAGTGGCTTTAGTATATGTAGAGACACGTGTGACCTGGATTTATAATTTGGGAGTCTGTGGGCCAAGAGATTCCCAGGGCTCTTTACCCCAAAGGGGACAGTTTTACACAAGGAAACGTCGTTGCTGCCATGGGCCAGACCAGACAGCCAGACCGACGACAATGGCCTGATTGTCTATGAAAACGTGCAGATGGTGCTAACTGTTGGCCAGAGTATCCAGCGCTAAGGTGACTGCCTGAAGTTCACTCACTGGTGCTGTCTTTTCGTTGAACAGTTTTATCTATGGTTATTGTATTGACTACTGACAAGGAAAGACTTTTCCTGACATTTTCCTATTTATTTTCTGCATGTCAGTCTTTTTTTGTTCCTTCACTCCTCAATTACTGTATTTTCTGTTATTAATTTCATTTTTATAGTGTACAAAGTGATCCTTAACACTCCTTTTTCTTTACTTTTTTAGTTTTTTTTTTTAGTGCTGAGCTTTTTGTGGGGGCAGTGTTGGTGGTTACACTGGGAGTTACAATTAGTATCTTAGCTTTACAATAATCAAGTTTGTATTAATATGGAGATAGTTCCAATAGTATTCAAAAACTCTGCTTTTCCCTAGCTCTGCCACATTTCTTTATTTAATTATGGTGACACATGGCATGTTTGTATATTTGGTGCCCATTAACAGAGATTTATAGTTAATGCTTTATACATTTGTATTTTAAATCATATATGAGAACAAAAAGAGGAGATACAAACCAAAAGTGCAGCAATACTGGCTTTTGCGTTTACCTGTGTAGTTACCTTGGCCTTTGTGGTTTATTTCTTCGTATTGCTTCAAATACGTGCCCAGCATTGTTTCAATTCAGCCTGAAGGACTCCTTTTAGTACTTTCTATAGGGCAAGCTTACTAGCTATGTACTCTCTCAGTTTTTATTTGTCTTGGAATGTCTTTAACTACCCTTCATTTCCCCCACATATAGAACTCTTGGTTGAAAGGGTATTTTTGTTCATTTGTTCTACGCTTCTAATATGTCATTCCAATGCCAACTGTCCTCTATGGTTTCTGTAGAGAAATGGGCACAAATATTACTGAGGATTACTTGTATATGGGGAGTGGTTTCTATTGCTGTTTTCAAGGTTCACTCTTTGTCTTTGACTTTTGATAATTTGATCATGATGTGCCTAGGTGGGGATCTCTGATTTTATCCTGCTTGGAGTTTGTAGAACTTATTGGGTGTGTAGATTCATGTCTTTCCTCCGATTTTGGAGGTTTTCTGGCATCATTTCTTCAAAGATTTCCTGCCCCTTTCTCTCTCTCCCCCGCCTCTGCAACTGTCATTATGTGTACATTGATAAGCTTGCTGATGCACGTGAGTCTCATAGGCTTTGCTCATTATTCTTCATTCTTTGCTTTTCCTGCTCCTCTCGTCCTTTCCAGAGACTGGATATTTCAACTAACCTTTTAAAATTCACTGATTCTTTTTCTCCTGGTCAAATTTGCTGTTGGACATCTTTTATTAATTTCTCATTTCACTTACTGTGCTTTTCAGCTGAAGAACTTTTACTTTGTCCCTATTTATAATTTCTATCTCTTTGGGATACATCTTTCTCATTGTTTGCTAGTTCTTTGATCATTGTTTCCTTTCGCTAATTGAGTTTATTGAAGACAACGGACTAAGAATATTTTTTCTAGTAACCCAAATCCTGTGCTTTACCTCTGACAGTTTATAGTAATTAATTTTTTCCATGTGAACAGGACACACATTCCTCCCATCCCCTCCAACTTTATGGAAGTATAATTTACAAATAAAATTTGTATCTTCAAGGTGAACAGTGTGATGCCTGATGTATGTATACATTGTTAAATGATTATCCCTGTCAAACTGATTAATACATCTATCACCTCACATAGCTAAAGGTTTCTTGCGGGTGGTGTGTGGGATAAAACTAAGATCTACTCTCTCAGCAAGTCTCCATCATACCATACAATATCTTAAATTAAAAGAGCATGCTGTGCATTAGATCCATAGAATGTATTCATCTTATAACTGATCATTTGTACCCTTTGATGAACCACCCCACAAATAACAAACCTGGAGGCATCACGGTTCCTGATTTCATTATATTACAAAGGTATAGTAATCAAAACAGTATGGTACTGGCATAAGAAAAGATATATACATAGACCAATGCATCAAAATATAGAGCCCAGAAATAAACCCACACATACATGCTCAACTATTTGACAAGAACTCCAAGAACACACCATGAGGACAGGATAGTCTCTTCAATAAATGGTGCTGGGAAAACTGGATATCCACGGGCAAAGATACTATGTTGGACCCTTATCTTACACCATACCCCAAAATGAACTCAAAATGGATTGAAGACTTAAATGTAAGGCCTGAATCTGTAAATCTCCTAGAGGAAAACACAGGGGTAAGCTCCTTGACATAGGTTATGGCAATGATTTTTTTTTTGAAATGACACCAAAACAAAGGCAACAAAAACAAAAATAAACAAGTGGACTATATCAAACTAAAAAGCTTCTGCACAGCAAAGGAAACAATCAACACAATGAAAAGGCAACTGACCTGTGAAGCAGAAGAAAATATTTGCAAATCATTTTATCTGTTGTGGGGATAATATGCAAAATATATAAGGAATTCAATCACCTCAACAGCAAACAAACAAAAAAAAATCCAAAACTAACAAATAATTAATAAAAGGACACACGGTCCGAATATACGTTTTTCCAAAGAAGACATACAACTGGAGAATAGGTATATGAAAAGGTGTTCAACATCACTAACCATCAGGGAAATGCAAATCAAAGCTGCAATTAAGACATCACACCTATTAGGATGGCTATTATCAAAAGGACAAGAGATAGCAAGTGTTGGCAGGAGTGTGGTAAAAAGGGAACCCTCGTGCCCTGTTGGTGGGAAAGTAAAATGGTGCACCCACTATGGACAACTGTATGGAGGTTCCTCAAAAGATTGAAAGTAGAGCTATCAGATCAGCCAGCAATCCTACTCCTGAAAACAGATCCAAAGGAGGTGATTTCTGCTCTGCTCTCTTATGCTCATTGCAGCATTATTCACAATAGCCAAAGAATGGAGACAACCTAAGTGTTTTGAGCAGATGAAAGGATAAAGAACATATCATATACATATAAAAGACATATAAAAGAATTCTTCTTAAAAATTCATCTGAGGGCTTCCCTGATGGCGCAGTGGTTAAGAATCCACCTGCCAACGCAGGGGACGTGGGTTCGAGCCCTGGCTCGGGAAGATCCCACACGCTGCGGAGCAACTAAGCCCGTGAGCCACAACTACTGAGCCTGCGCTCTAGAGCCTGTGAGCTGCAACTACTGAGCCCGCGTGCTACAGCTACTGAAGCCCGCACGTCTAGAGGCTGTGCTGCACAACAAGAGAAGCCACCGCAATGAGAAGCCTGCACACCGCAACGAAGAGTAGTCCCCGCTTGCCGCAACTACAGGAAGTCCATGCACAGCAACGGAGACCCAACGCAGCCAAAAATAATAAATAAATAAAAGCAAAATAAATAAATAAAAAAAAATTATTTGAAAGACTATTCTTACCTTTAGGGGGGTGATCCAGAGAGGAACAGGAACAGAGACAAGACATAGTAGATTCTCCTTCCTTCAGACTTCTTGTCTCTCTCAGGAAATCTCTACAGGCACAGCTTAACAGTGAGCCAGCTGGAAAGGCAAAATAGGGATGGCAGAGACCCAGAAACTTAGAACAGGTTATAGAATTTTGAGCTCAGATATTAAACAACTTTTACTTACCTCGCATCTACTTCCTCTTATATATCCTGACAAAGAATGCAAACAGTATGCCTTCTGAGACAAAATAAACACAGAAGTGACTATAACATCAGCAACACCCCCTTCCAAAAACACAAGAACAAAATTTAAGACCTTTGTTAGGAAGTGTACTTATGTTTATATAGTAAATAGGGAACCATTGACAGATTTTAATGAAATTTACATATGTCATTAATTTTGATGTAGAAAAAAAGTTCATGTGCATAATGACTTCTCTTCTTTCTCCCACGGCCACCTAGGAAACTCAGAGATTAGGAAAAAAGCTTCCTTCCCCATATGTTTGTTTAATATTCCAGCCTCAGGTACACTCAACACCTCTGCCTGAGCCCCTGATGGAACACCACTCCCAGGTGAGGCAGTTTTTCTACCTGAAGGATTTCAAAATACCCTTAAGATTTTGGAAGAATTGGGAGATCTAAAGGTAAAATCTGTGCAAACACTACGTAGAGGCAAAAACCTTCTATGACTCAGAAACGTATCTGGAGGGCTGAGCGGGTGTGTGTGAGTGTATGGGTAAAGATTATTTCGGTTGAACTTTAGGCAAACTGTAAACATAAACTTTACACAGAAACACTTTCCAATCCCCTGTGTCTTTAAACTCATGAGATGAGCTGCCCTGCAGAGGCAGGACCTGGTATCTTTGGGCAGCTGTGGCAGTTAAAGAGTGTGAGCTCTCAAACCAGACTGCCTGGATAAAAGTTCCAGTGCACTTACAGGCTGTGAGATCTTGGGCTCAGGACTTAGTATCTCAAATCCTGTCTTATATTATAATTCTCAATTTCTCCATCAGTAAACGAGGTGAAAAATAGTCCCAACCTCATCGGATTGCTGTACAGATTTAATGAGCTAATACTTTACAAGGGCCTACTTGATGTAGAGCTTGGCACAGAGTAAGTGCAAATTAATGTCTGGGCACATCACAAAATGAACACATTCCATGCTCACTGCTGTAGCTGCACAGATCATCTTTTAATCCTTCAAATATGCTATGTTCTCTTTCTTCTAATGGATCTTTGCCCATCTTCATTCCCCTAACTAGACCTTATGCATAGCTTTGGCCCCCACTGACTTTCTAAGCCCTGATCATCCTTTCTGTCCCAACTCAGCCTTTTTTTTTTTTTTTTTTTTGAGAAGCCTCTTCTCTGTTAAGGCCGGGATGCACGTTTCTTTCTTTGTTATTTTTTAACTAAAGTGAAAATAAAATAACATGAAATTAATGATTTTAGTCAATTTAAAATGGACAAATCAAATAAAACGTTTTAAAAATAAAATGTACAAATCAGTTCTTTTAGTACATTCACAATGCTGTGCAACTATCACCCCTATCTAGTTTCAGAGCATTTTCATCAACTCAAAAAGAAACACTGGGGTTTTGCTGGTGGCACAGTGGTTGAGAGTCAGCCTGCCGATGCAGGGGACACGGGTTCATGCCCCGGTC
>NW_020174453.1:26323-30254 GCF_003031525.2 Neophocaena asiaeorientalis asiaeorientalis | reverse complement strand
AAAAAAAAAAAAAAAAAAAAAAAAATCCTATACCCAGGAAGCAGTCATACCCCATTCCCTCCTATCCTCAAACACTGGCAACCACTAATCTCCTTTCTGCCACTATGGATTTGCCTAATCTGGACATTTCATAGAAATGGAATCATGCCATATGTGGCATTGTGTGTTTGTGTGTGTGATATCTTCTAATTTTTGTTCATGGTAGTTGCTATCTTTTTTCATTATGAACTTTCTTCTCATTCTAAAAAAAGATTCACTTCATGCAGGATTGTGTATAATGATAGAAGAGAGTCTTCCATGTTGTATGAGTTTCTTGCCTGACTGAACCTGTTTTGGACTCTCCCTGAAAAAGACCAAGACTCCTTGGGCATAATGCCTGTACCAGTCCAATAACATACACAAAGATTGTATGCCATGACCAAACGATTTTTATCCCAGGAATGTAATGTTGATTTAACATTAAGAAATCACAGGGTAGGGCCTCCCCTGGTGGAGCAGTGGTTAAGAATCCACCCGACAATGCAGGGGACACAGGTTCGAGCCCTGATCCGGGAAGATCCCACATGCCGCGGACCAACTAAGCCCATGGGCCACAAATACTGAGCCTGCGCTCTAGAGCCCATGTGCAACAATTACTGAAGCTCGCGCGCCTAGAGCCCGTGCTCCACAACAAGAGAGGCCACCGCAATGAGGAGCCCGCACACCACAACGAAGAGTAGCCCGCAGTCACCGCAACTAGAGAAAGCCCGCATGCAGCAACGAAGACCCAACAGCAGCCAAAAATAAATAAATCACAGTGTAGGGACTTCCCTGGTGGAGCAGTGGTTAAGAATCCACCCGCCAATGCAGGGGACACGGGTTCGACCATGGTCTGGGAAGATGCCACAGTATCATCTTAAGAGACATTTACAAAGCCTTTTGCATAACTCAATAACCTTCCATGATAAAAACTCTCAAAAAACTAGGATTAGAAGATATCTTCTTCAATGCTCAACATCGCTAATTATTAGAGAAATGCAAATCCAAACTACAATGAGTTATCACCTCACACCGGTCAGAATGGCCATCATCAAAAAGTTTACAAACAGGGACTTCCCTTGGTGGTCCAATGGTCAAGACTCCACACTCCCTATGCAGGGAGCCCGGGTTCAAACCCTCGTCGAGGAACTAGATCCCGTATGCCGCAAGTAAGAGCCCACATGCCACAACTAAAAGACCCCGCATGCCACAAGAGCCCACATGCCACAAGTAAAAGACCCCACATGCTGCAATTAAGAGCCCACATGCCACAACTAAAAGATCCCACACGCCACAACTAAAAGATCCCACATGTCACAACCAAAGATCCCAGATGTCACGACTAAAGATCCTGCATTCAACACCTAAAAGATCCCACGGGCAATGAAGATCCTGCACGTGGCAACAAAGATCCCACGTGCCCCACATAAGAACCAGCACGGCCAAGTAAATAAAATACAATAAAATAAAAATTTTAAAAAAGTTTCTATATGAAAGAAGCGGGTACTAAGAGACCTAGAGAGCACCTACACAGCCTTACCAAAACGCATAAAGGAGGTCTTCTACCAGCACAGCCAAATAAATAAAATAAAATAAAATAAAATTTTAAAAAAAGTTTACAAACACTAAATGCTGGTGAAAGTGTGGAGCAAAAGGAACCCTCCTACTCTGTTGGTGGGAAATTAAATTGGTGCAGCCACTATGGAAAACAGTGTGGAGGTTCCTTCAAAACCTAAAATTAGAGTTGCCATATGATCCGGCAATTCCACTCCTGGGCATATATCCAGAGAAAACTCTAATTCAAAAATATACATGCACCCCAATGTTCACAGCAGCACTATTTACGATAGCCAAGACATGGAAGAAACCTAAATGTCTATCGACAGATGAATGGATAAAGAAAACGTGGTACATATATACAATGGAATACCACTCAGCCATAAAGAATAATGAAATAATGCCACTTGCAGCAACATGCATGGACCTAGAGATTATTATACTAAGTGAAGTATGTCAGACAGAGAAAGACAAGTATCATATGATATCACTTACATGTGGAATCTAATACAAAATGATACAAATGAACTTATTGATATTTACAAAACAGAAACAGACTCACAGACATAGAAAAGAAACTTATGGTTACCAAAGGGGAAAGGGGGTGGGGAAGGGATAAATTAGGAGTTTGGGATTAGCAGATATAAACTACTATATATAAAATAGGTAAACAGCAAGGTCCTACTGCATAGCACAGGAAGCTATATTCAATATCCTGTTGTTAACCATAATGGAAAAGAATATGAAAAAGAATGTGCCCACATGCCACAAGTAAAAGACCCCACATGCTGCAATTAAGAGCCCACATGCCACAACTAAAAGATCCCACACGCCACAACTAAAAGATCCCACATGTCACAACCAAAGATCCCAGATGTCACGACTAAAGATCCTGCATTCAACACCTAAAAGATCCCACGGGCAATGAAGATCCTGCACGTGGCAACAAAGATCCCACGTGCCCCACATAAGAACCAGCACGGCCAAGTAAATAAAATACAATAAAATAAAAATTTTAAAAAAGTTTCCAAACACTAAATGCTGGTGAAAGTGTGGAGCAAAAGGAACCCTCCTACTCTGTTGGTGGGAAATTAAATTGGTGCAGCCACTATGGAAAACAGTGTGGAGGTTCCTTCAAAACCTAAAAATAGAGTTGCCATATGATCCAGCAAGTCCACTCCTGGGCATATATCCAGAGAAAACTCTAATGCAAAAGATACATGCACCCCAATGTTCACAGCAGCACTATTTACGATAGCCAAGACATGGAAGAAACCTAAATGTCTATCGACAGATGAATGGATAAAGAAAACGTGGTACATATATACAATGGAATACCACTCAGCCATAAAGAATAATGAAATAATGCCACTTGCAGCAACATGCATGGACCTAGAGATTATTATACTAAGTGAAGTATGTCAGACAGAGAAAGACAAGTATCATATGATATCACTTACATGTGGAATCTAATACAAAATGATACAAATGAACTTATTGATATTTACAAAACAGAAACAGACTCACAGACATAGAAAAGAAACTTATGGTTACCAAAGGGGAAAGGGGGTGGGGAAGGGATAAATTAGGAGTTTGGGATTAGCAGATATAAACTACTATATATAAAATAGGTAAACAGCAAGGTCCTACTGCATAGCACAGGAAGCTATATTCAATATCCTGTTGTTAACCATAATGGAAAAGAATATGAAAAAGAATGTGTGTGTGTGTGTGTGTATATATATGTATATATTTACACATATATTTACATATATATATATTTATATATATAAGTGAATCCCTTTGCTGTACACCAGAAGCTAACATAATGCTATAAATCAACTACACTTCAATAAAAATATATTAAAAAATGAAACACAGTTATGAAGCCATAAAAAAGGTACAAACTCTTAGTTATAAATTAAATAAGTCATGGGGATGTAATGTACACCATGATGACTATAGTTAATAATACTATATTGTATATTTGAAAGCTGCTAAGACAAAACCCTCTTAGGTTTGCTCTTAATAAGAGATTATAATAGGTTTTTCCTTACCTCCTAAGTAATCTCCGTAGAAAGCAGAGATTCTGTGTCTTATCAGAATAATTTCCTGTGCTTCTTGTTGATTTATCATGTCCTTTATTTGTAAGATAAATGAGTCTTCTTACTTCTAAAAGACAGAAGGCTGTTTTTAATCACATTATTTCCAATATTTACTTTTGAAATCTTTTATTAGTACTCTGGTTAAATAGGTGGCCAAACAGTTTCTTAGTGACCCATGATTCTATTTAGCCAAGTGTACAAATCTTTTGCCATTTCTAACAACTTGTGATATTTGGTCTTTCCAAATTCAA
>NW_020174453.1:5822-26287 GCF_003031525.2 Neophocaena asiaeorientalis asiaeorientalis | reverse complement strand
TTCCTAAATGAAATCTTGATTTTATACTGTTTTTTTTTTTTTTGCAGTACGCGGGCTTCTCACTGTTGTGGCCTCTCCCGTTGTGGAGCACAGGCTCCGGACGCACAGGCTCAGCGGCCATGGTTCACGGGCCCAGCCACTCCGCAGCACGTGGGATCTTCCCGGACCGGGGCACAAACCCATGTCCCCTGCATTGGCAGGCAGAATCTCAGCCACTGCGCCACCAGGGAAGCCCTATATTCGTGTCCTTGTGTGAGTGAATTTGTAGGAATGCTCATGTGATTGAGTGAATGTTTGAGCAGGTTTGTATGGAGTGAATTGTTTACAGTGTGGGCGACTGGGTTATGTCTATGTATTTGAGCACATTTGTGAGCATGTTCACGTGAGGGTATGAGGTATGAGCACATTTGTAGTGAGTGAATGTGTGAGCATGTGGGTGGGAAAGTACATGAATGTGTCTATATGCGTGAATAATTTTTCAGCATGTTCATTTGTGTGAGCAAATAGGAAACATGTTAATATAAGTGAATGTGTGAGCATGTGCATATATGTAAGCATGGACATTTGTGAGAGTGAATTTGTGAACTTTTTCACGTCTTACAGTGTGTTATGTGAGAATATTTGAGTGTTGAATAAATGGGGGTGTTCAAGTGTGTGGAACTTGTGAGCATGTGCATATATATTTTCATGTTTGTGTGAGTGAATATGTATATTTGTTTTCATGAGCTTGTTAAGGTGAGAGTGTATTGTATGTTAAATCTGCGAGTGAATCTTTGTGTGTAAGTGAATGTTTGAGTTGATGCTGAGTGTGAGCATGTTTGTGTGAGAGTGAATAGGTAAGCATATTTCTGTTTGTGAGTGTGTTAATGTGCCTGTGTAAGTGAATGGCTTCAGTGTCAACACAGTCTATATGACTATGTCTCTGTAAGTATGAATTTGTGAGAATGCATGTTGTGCCAGTTAATGTGTGAGCATGGTCCTGTTTTTGAGTGTGCTAATGTGTGTAAATGAGGAAATGTGCTCATGTGAGATCTGTGAGTGTGTCTTCTTTGTGAATACATTTGTGAACATGTTCAGGTGAATGAGGGAATATGTGCACTGGTGGTAGCATATGTGAGTGTGTCTACGTGTGTGTGAGAACTGAGGACGTTTGTGTTAGTGAATATATGAATACGTCTGTATAAGAGCATGAATTTGTTTTAGTGAATTTGTATGGTCATGGGTGAGAACAGGTAGGTGTGTGTGAGTGAACACTGAGATGTTTGTGCATGTGAATGAGTAAATACGGGAGTAAGACTGGACACGTGACTTGTATAAATCATAATATCTAAGAGTATATATGCAAATGACTTTTTAACATGTGTGTGTGTGATTGAATGTGTTAGCATTTGAGCGTGTGATCATGTTAAGATGGGGATGCCCGTGTGTGACTGAATGTATGAGTATGTCCTTGTTGAATGTGTGTGTGTGTGTGTGTATATATATGTATATATTTACACATATATTTACATATATATATATTTATATATATAAGTGAATCCCTTTGCTGTACACCAGAAGCTAACATAATGCTATAAATCAACTACACTTCAATAAAAATATATTAAAAAATGAAACACAGTTATGAAGCCATAAAAAAGGTACAAACTCTTAGTTATAAATTAAATAAGTCATGGGGATGTAATGTACACCATGATGACTATAGTTAATAATACTATATTGTATATTTGAAAGCTGCTAAGACAAAACCCTCTTAGGTTTGCTCTTAATAAGAGATTATAATAGGTTTTTCCTTACCTCCTAAGTAATCTCCGTAGAAAGCAGAGATTCTGTGTCTTATCAGAATAATTTCCTGTGCTTCTTGTTGATTTATCATGTCCTTTATTTGTAAGATAAATGAGTCTTCTTACTTCTAAAAGACAGAAGGCTGTTTTTAATCACATTATTTCCAATATTTACTTTTGAAATCTTTTATTAGTACTCTGGTTAAATAGGTGGCCAAACAGTTTCTTAGTGACCCATGATTCTATTTAGCCAAGTGTACAAATCTTTTGCCATTTCTAACAACTTGTGATATTTGGTCTTTCCAAATTCAATTCCTAAATGAAATCTTGATCTCATACTGATTTTTTTTTTTTTGCAGTACGCGGGCTTCTCACTGTTGTGGCCTCTCCCGTTGTGGAGCACAGGCTCCGGACGCACAGGCTCAGCGGCCATGGTTCACGGGCCCAGCCACTCCGCAGCACGTGGGATCTTCCCGGACCGGGGCACAAACCCATGTCCCCTGCATTGGCAGGCAGAATCTCAGCCACTGCGCCACCAGGGAAGCCCTATATTCGTGTCCTTGTGTGAGTGAATTTGTAGGAATGCTCATGTGATTGAGTGAATGTTTGAGCAGGTTTGTATGGAGTGAATTGTTTACAGTGTGGGCGACTGGGTTATGTCTATGTATTTGAGCACATTTGTGAGCATGTTCACGTGAGGGTATGAGGTATGAGCACATTTGTAGTGAGTGAATGTGTGAGCATGTGGGTGGGAAAGTACATGAATGTGTCTATATGCGTGAATAATTTTTCAGCATGTTCATTTGTGTGAGCAAATAGGAAACATGTTAATATAAGTGAATGTGTGAGCATGTGCATATATGTAAGCATGGACATTTGTGAGAGTGAATTTGTGAACTTTTTCACGTCTTACAGTGTGTTATGTGAGAATATTTGAGTGTTGAATAAATGGGGGTGTTCAAGTGTGTGGAACTTGTGAGCATGTGCATATATATTTTCATGTTTGTGTGAGTGAATATGTATATTTGTTTTCATGAGCTTGTTAAGGTGAGAGTGTATTGTATGTTAAATCTGCGAGTGAATCTTTGTGTGTAAGTGAATGTTTGAGTTGATGCTGAGTGTGAGCATGTTTGTGTGAGAGTGAATAGGTAAGCATATTTCTGTTTGTGAGTGTGTTAATGTGCCTGTGTAAGTGAATGGCTTCAGTGTCAACACAGTCTATATGACTATGTCTCTGTAAGTATGAATTTGTGAGAATGCATGTTGTGCCAGTTAATGTGTGAGCATGGTCCTGTTTTTGAGTGTGCTAATGTGTGTAAATGAGGAAATGTGCTCATGTGAGATCTGTGAGTGTGTCTTCTTTGTGAATACATTTGTGAACATGTTCAGGTGAATGAGGGAATATGTGCACTGGTGGTAGCATATGTGAGTGTGTCTACGTGTGTGTGAGAACTGAGGACGTTTGTGTTAGTGAATATATGAATACGTCTGTATAAGAGCATGAATTTGTTTTAGTGAATTTGTATGGTCATGGGTGAGAACAGGTAGGTGTGTGTGAGTGAACACTGAGATGTTTGTGCATGTGAATGAGTAAATACGGGAGTAAGACTGGACACGTGACTTGTATAAATCATAATATCTAAGAGTATATATGCAAATGACTTTTTAACATGTGTGTGTGTGATTGAATGTGTTAGCATTTGAGCGTGTGATCATGTTAAGATGGGGATGCCCGTGTGTGACTGAATGTATGAGTATGTCCTTGTTTGTGTGTTTATATATATTAACAAGAGAAGGTGTGAGCGAGTGAACGTAAGCATGTATGAGTGTGTCTTGCGTGTGAATGAATTCGTGGGCATGTTCTCGTGAACAAATAAATGTGTGACCAAGTCTGTGGGATTGAATGTGTGACAATGTAGATGTAAGTGCGTCTATGTGTGTTAGTAATTTGTAAGCATGTTGTGAGTGAACAGGTGTTCACCTTGAAGCATGTTAATGTGTGGGGGTATTTGTGTGCGATTGTGTGAGCGTTTCTAAGTATGAGCATGTTCATGGACAAATGAAGACATGAGCATGTTCCTTTTGTGATCATGTTATTTTATGGAAGTTAAAGTGTATATACAGGGACTTCCCTGGCAGTCCAGTGGCTAAGACTTTGCCTTCCAATGCACGGGATGCAGGTTCAATCCCTGGTCGGGGAGCTGAGATACCACACGGCCAGAAAATCAAAACAGAAAACAGAAGCAATATTGTAACAAATTCAATAAAGACTATAAAAAGAAGGTCCACATCAAAAAAAATCTTTAGAAAACAGTGTATGTACATATAAGTGCAAATGAGTCTAGTGTGTGAATGATTTTGTGAGTGTGTTCACGTGAGTGAATACATGTATTATCATGCTCATGTGACTGAATGTTCACACATGTTTGTGCAAGTGACAGAATGTGTAAGACTGTTCGTGAGTACAGGAGTGTGACTGTGAGTTAATCTGTCACTGTGCCCTTTGGAGTGAATTGTGAGCATGTTTTCATAAGTAACAATGTGTATGTGTGCATGTATATTATCAATTTTTGTGTCTGAGTAAATTCACAAGTTTATTTGTGTGTTTGAACACACATATGAGTGAATGGTAATCAAGTTTTATACTTAATATGTTGATATGCATCTGTGACTGGGTGTGAGAATATGTGCAAGTGATTGTGAATCTCTATGTGTGCAAGCCAATTTTAAACCATGTTTGTGTTTGTAAGTGAACATGTCAATGCGTGTGAGCCTAAATTAAAGTACACACATCAGTAAATATATGAGTGTTGATACATGAGTGAATGAATATATGGTTATATGAGCATATTTTCACGAGTGAGTGAAGGTGTGAGCATTTCATGTGTGTAGCCATGTTGGTTTGAGTAATAGTCGTTCGTCTGAGTGAGTGAATGAGCATGTATCTGTGAGTACATAAGCGTCTCCACCAGTATGAGTAAACGTCTGAGCGTGATCATGTCAGGGAATAAATGTGTGTGCATCTGTAAGATTGATGTGTGAGCCTATTCAAGCATAAGTGTGTTGGTGTGAGTATATTTGTGTATTTAACACATATTTGTACCTATTCACGTGTATGAGTAAATATGTGAATTTGTTCATGGAGGTTAGCTTGCTCATGTGTGCGAGTTAATCTGTAAGCATACTAGTTTGCATGGGGTTGCTAATGGATGAGTAAACTTATGAGTGAATATGTGAGCATCTACTTGTGAGTGTATATGTACATCGGGGTGTCTGAACATGTGAATTTCATGATGAGCGTGAAAATGTTTATTTACAATTGAATGGGTAAGTGTGTTCCTATTTGTGTTCATTTGCATGGGCAAAGGGTTTGAGAGTGTACATATGTGCACGATCTGTGCACGTGAGCCTAAATTAGTATGTCTTTAGGTTGGAATAAATTTGTGATCATGGTTGTATGAGGGAATGGACGTTTGGGCATTTTTGGGTGTGTGAGTGAATGTTGCAAGTGTGTTTATGTATGTGAGCTTCTTAATGGAAGAATATATTTCTGGGAGTGAAAGTGTGAGTGTGTGTTTGGAAGCATGTTCATTTGCAAGTGACTGTGTAAGCATGTCCCTGTTTGTGCTTACATGCACAACCTGTGAGAGAATGTGTATGTACATGTGACACATATGAATGTCTTGTGCATGAGTGATACTGTAACCATGTTCATTTAAGTGACTGGGTGAGCCAGTTTGAGTGAATAAATGTGTCAACATATTTTATGAATGTCACTGAGCATACATATAAGTGTGTTCATGCCAGTGAATGAATATATGAATGTTATTTGTCTGTCAGAGAGTTAACGTGAGGGTGTCTTTGACTACGTGAGTGAATTTGTATGCAAGTAAATGCGTGAGTGTGTAATATGTGGGATAATAATTTCTGTCGGGAATGTGGGAGCATGTTCATATGTGGAGCAGGCACTCTGGGGACTTAACATGTAAGTATATTTACATATTGAGTATGACTGCACGTGTGATCAAGTTCATACGTGTGACTGTTGATGAGCATCAGCACATGTTTGTGAGTATGCGTGAGTTTGTCTCTGTGCGAGAGTAACTTTGTTTGATGTTAACAGTGAATGAATATATACGCATGCCCTTATTTGAGGGTGTTCACCTGTGGGTGACTGTGTGAGCATATTCATGTGTGTGAGGGATTGAGTGTGTTTGTAGGTGAATAAACGTGTAAAGGCACTCACAGGTGAGTGACTGTGCAAGCAGCATGATAAAGTGAGAGTATATCTGTGTGTGACTGAATATGTGAGTATTTTAGTTTGTGAGCAGGCTAACGCATGTGCATAAGTGAATACGTGGCTGTGTCCATGTAAGCAAATACAAGTGTGCCCGTGTATAAGTGAATTTGTGAGCAAACTCATGTGACTGAGTGAATGTGTGAACGTGTCCATATATGTGAGTCTGTGTTTGTATGAATTCTTGAGTATCTTATTGTGTGAGTAAATAGTGAGCATGTTTGTATATGTGAGCATATTAATGGGAGAGGGAGAATGGATATGTGTGAAAATGAATTTATGGGAGGGTCGCTATGTATGTGAATGAATTTGTGAGCATGTTTGTGTGCATGAGATTGTTGATTGTGTGAACCCATTAACACCAAGTATGCCACTGTGTGGGAGTGAACGTGTCAGTGTGTTGATGTGTGTGAAGGAACGTGAGTGATCTTGCGTATGCGACCATATTCATGTGTGCAATGAATTCGTAAGCACTGTCATGTATGTGAACATGGTATTTCAAATATATCTGGGTGCCTGAATATGTAGATACATGTTCCTAAACCAGGGTATCTACAAGTGCTAGTAAACCTGTGAGTGAGTGTGTGAACATGTGCATGTGAATCTTTAAGCGTGTTTGATCGTGTAAGCTTGTTAATGTTTGATTACATTTGAATGAGTGAACATGTGAGTGTGTATGAATTTATCTGAGTGTATCCATATGCATGAGTGAAGGTGTGAACTTCATGGTGTGTGAGCATGTTTGTGGGTAAGTGAATATGTGAGCATGCCTGTTTGTGACTGTGCTAATGTGTGCATGTGAGTGAATGTGTGAGTTTTACATGTGAGCATACTTGAGTGTGTGTTTGTGTGTGTGAGTGAATCCGTGGGCATCTTCATTTTACTGAGTGAATATGTGACCAAGTTTGTGTGAATAAATGACTGTGTAAGCAGAATGTGCTTAAATTTGCCATCTTATACATTGCTGTGACTAAGGCAACATGCAGGTTTGTTTTGGTGGGCAATTGTATGTATGTTCTTTCTTGCTCAGAGTGGTGTGATTGTTGCTTGAGTTTCCTGCCAACTACCAGTAACAAACAGCTGGGTGGGCCAAGTGATTTCAAAAACAGATTGTACAATTGTCCCATTTCTGTCCCTGTTTATCACAAGGCTGCTGAATTTCAGTGCAGGGCTACCTGTTCCACTGCTTCCATTCTAAGGGAAATTTTTCTTGGGCAGCTGTTTGTATAGCTTTAACAGCCTCAGACGTGGCCTCTTGGGAGGTGGTCATGTAACGCTACCAATAGATTTCCTCCCAGATTACCTTTGCCACTGGGCTTCTCATTTTTGTTCTGTAAGATGGGATGTATATGTTTTAAGATCCCCCAGAAGAGTAACATTGGGCTGCAATTTCCCTCAAGTCTTTCCCAAGGGCTTATTAACGATGGCCTTGGTAAGCCTGACAAATTTTGTAAACGTTGTAACCAAGTAGCTGTCAATTTGGATGGAAAAACTCCCACGTAGGGCTTCCCTGTGGGCGCAGTGGTTGAGAGTCCGCCTGCCAATGCAGGGGACACGGGTTCGTGCCCCGGTCTGGGAAGATCTCACATGCCATGGAGCGGCTGGGCCCGTGAGCCATGGCCGCTGATCCTTAGTCCGGAGCCTGTGCTCCGCAACGGGAGAGGCCACAACAGTGAGAGGCCAGCGTACCTCAAAACAACAACAACAACAAAATACTCCCACGCAGAGACTGGTTAGATTTCTCCATGGGATCAAATATGTTTTCATGAGAACTGTCTTTGCTGTCACACCCAAAAGCTGTGATTGTTTACTGTGGGCAGTAAGTGCTGCAGCTGTTGAAGAACCCAGTCCCACTGAGTGTGATGTAAATCTTGAAGGTGGTATCGTAAGAACGTTAGGTTAGGAAAGAATTCCCAAACTGGATGAAGCTCCTGACATTTTAGACATGCCTTGTCCTGGGTATTATGTTGTATACATTCCTTTCCTTGTGTGTGTGTGTGTGTGTGTGTGTGTGTGTGTGTGTGTGTGTATTTATATATAAAATATGACCTACCAACCCGGGGAAAATTCATGATAAGTTGCCCTTGGCCAATTAGTGTAATTTTTTTTAGTGCAAGCTTCAGTAAATGGGACTTGTGCTAGAGAGAGAGAAATCATTATAACTACTAAGAAAAGAGACCAATAGTTGTTAAGGTATACGTTTTTGGCAGCATTTACATTCATCATTATGCCAGGGATTAGTAAGAGCTATAATTTTATCTAATTGTAACCCCATAGAATTTGTCAGTATGGCTCTTCATTATAGCATTTTTAATATGACTACACTGATCACAAGCATGCTGGCTGTACTACCGGGTGCATACTCTCCCTGGGCATGCCTTAAATAAGACTCAAGAGATAGTGGCTCTATTTGCTTAATGGCACTACTTCATAACACTGGGTCTCATCTGATTTGAGGTGAAAGTTGGCCCTGAGGGTTTAGAAGGTATCTATGAGTCATTAAGTGTTATCCGAAGAGTCTGGCTTAGCCAGAATGGGTGTTGCTAGTAGTAGAAGAGACAGGAGAAGGTCGCTAGCCTCAGTGTTGGTATCTGTGGTCATGTCGGTAGGATTGACCAACCTGAATAGCCAACAGCATGGCTCCCATTGTCCCCAATCTGACCTATGTTGTAAGAGTCCCTGTTGTGTGCATGTCGTATACTGTTTCCAACACACCCTGTCAACAGAAGTGTGTGGATTACTAGGGCTGGGTGAACCGCAAATAGACAGATAGTCAACAATGGCAAGGGCAGTAACTCCTCAGGTAAGAAGGGGCATACTAACAGGGTAGGGATTAAGGTTGGAGGTCACCTGTAGCCATCAGTAGGGGACCTGATTGTCCCTGGGTATTGTTCACATGGGGTTACCTGGTCTGGGAGAGGTTTCGTTCCACCCCCTGGGTTCCACAGTGCCTTTAGTGGAGCAAAGTACATGGATGGCAGATAAGGACACCTCTTTCTCCAGAAAGTGGTGGGTAGTTTGCTTGGCTTATACTGGATGACGAACGAACACAGGCTAAGGATGCTTTCAGAATCACTGGTCCACGTCAGGTTCTCATCAGGATCATGAAGGAAGTGGCTAAGCTCCGGGTTTTCTATGAGGGAGAAAGGAAAGATGAAAGTACCTGGTGAAAGTTTCTTTTCTGTGCATGGCAATGCCTGGGATCCCATGTCTGTGAAAACTGACAACCGGGTCGTGTCTGCTGTGGATGTGTACACCAGCAGAGAGAGAAATGTCTCTGTTGGGGGTCTCGTCATTTGTTGTGAATTTAAATATGGTGTAGTTATGCCACAGGGGCATGAACTTAATATAATCTGGACCGTGGGCAGTATTTTTGACCACTTGAAGGGCTACTGCCCTCCAAGTTCTCTCAACAGCCCTTGAGTTAAAAGTCCATTATGTCGGGGCTTCCCTGGTGGCGCAGTGGTTGAGAGTCCGCCTGCCGATGCAGGGGACACGGGTTCGTGCCCCGGTCCGGGAAAATCCCACATGCCGCGGAGCGGCTGGGCCCGTGAGCCATGGCCACTGAGCCTGCGTGTCCAGAGCCTGTGCTTCGCAACGGGAGAGGCCACAACAGTGAGAGGCCCGCGTACAACAAAAAAAGAAAAAAAAAAGTCCATTATGTCTTTCCATGATCCCTGCTACTGGAAGATGATAGGATAGGTGACAACCCCAAGCAGTGGTTTCTTGTAATGCCCATTGCTGGTTTGCTTTACAGGGATGTGGGAACTTTGGTCTGACGGGTTAACTTGTGCGGCAGCCCCAAGGGCTGTAAAAGCTATTTTGTCAGGCCCTCGATAATATGAGGAGAGGCCTGTGCCTTGCATGGATACACTAATGGAAGGCCTGTATAGAAGGCCGGGAGGTTATGGTAAATTAACTGCAGTGGCAGGGTATGTGGTGATTTTCTCATGGAGTTGCAGCACTCTAGTAGGGCCAGCTTTAGCTCAATCCAGTAGATCCCATTATCATTTGAGCAGAGGCCTTTGTTGCTCTACGGGGAGCTTCTGCCACTACCCAGGACATAACAGGAATCTCAAACCACAGGACAACTGGCTCTGCTCCAGTAAAGCCTTCAGTTTCAATAAGGGCTCAGTGCACCTCCAGAAGCTGCCTCTCCACTGGCCAATACCTTTGGACTGAGTCTGGGAGTCACTTATGCCAAAGGCCCATGGACATTTGGTCCAGCGGCTCCCATAAGTGAACGTTAGGGTGGCCAAAACTTCCAATTGTAAGTCCTGCCCTCAGAGCACTAGTGGGAGAGCTGAAATGATAGCCTTCTTTAGTTTTATCTAGTGCCTTTTGTGGCTCAGGTCCCCACGGAAAAGTGGAGGGCCAATGGGTGACTCCGTAGATGGGAGCCAGCAAATATTTGAGGTTGGCACCAGAATGCAAACATGCCTACCAAATGTTGGGCCTTCTTTACCAATCTGGGAGGTTGGCTGGAGCACTAGGAGCTTTTCTTTCACCCAATTGCGACTAGTTTACCCTTCTGAGTTTCAAACATAGCCCGGAAATTTAACAACCTAGGAGGTGCCTTGTACCTTATGGCGGGCAATTGCCCATCCCCTCTCAGGGAGGTGTTCACTCACAGCTGTGATGGTGTGTGACACAGAGTCTTGGCCAGGTCCAGTGACCAGGATATCGTCGATACAATGCCAGAGCTGAGTCTCTGCAGGAGGTGGCTGGTGCCGAGTAAGCATCTAGGTCCCGAATGCAAATCCCACGGGCAATCACGGGGGCATTCATGTACCCCACAGGTCACTGGGAAAAAGGTGTACTATTGATCCTCCAAGGGGAAGGCAAAGTGTGATATTTAACAAAGAGAACATGTTAGCCCAGTCTATGACTCTGAACCATTTACCAGTGTTATTCTGAATGTCATTCATTAAGGGAACAATTCATGGTAGAGGGGCTCTAATACAGGGAGCAGCCTTGTTTAACTCTCTCTAGTCTACAGACAGCCTGTACTCATTAGAAGTGGCTTTAAGCACAGGCCATACCAGAGAACTGAAAGGTGGGAATCCATTCCTTTCTTTAACTAAGTCAGCTAGGACAGGCCATAATCCTTCAGTGCTTTCCTTTTACTCAGTACCTCTTACACGGGTAGAGCAAGGTGAACTGGTTCCCACTGGCCAGCGCCCACCAGTGGCATCAAAACCTTAGGCCTTGTTTCATGAGGTTACCTGCTGACTGAGGAAGTCCATTCCAGTAATGGGAAAAGAGTCTCAGAGAACAACCAGCGCAGAAGCATCTTTTAGCAAAACTAAGCCCATATTAAAAGCTAAGCAGATGGGACTTCCCTGGCGGTCCAGCGGTCGACTCCGCAAGTCCACTGCAGGGGGCGTGGGTTCGATCACTGGTTGGAGAACTAAAATCCCGCACGCCACACAGAAAGTTAAAAAAAAAAAAAGCTAAGCAGATAATGACCCCTTCAATTAATTCTCCTCCAAAGCCCGGCATCTCCTGGCAGGGGGAGGGGGGCGGCGCTTTAAAGTATGAGTGCTTCCTGGGATTAGGGAGCTTTGGACACCTGTGTCCACCAGAGCCAGCCAGTGTTGTTAATAGTTTACAGTTCACGTGGTAAAAGGGCTACTGTCGGCCAGAAGAGGCCTGCTTTGAGACCAATGGGTCCTGATGTGGGAGCAGGTCCTTGCCACTGGCAGAGGTCAGGGGCAGACATGGAAGGTAAGGTTGTCTCTGAAGGAAAAGCCTGGCCAGGTTGGAGTCTGACTTTAGTAAATATTTTAATTGCTCCACAGATTTACCAGAGATCATCTAATATCTCTGGGCTCCTTGTCCCTTAGGGTCCAATACAAGCAACGTCTCTAGTTCATTTCAGGGTTCACGCTTAAGAGGGGGCCTGGTTTTAAGTGGTTTATTTGGCCGAGGAAGGGGGCAATCGCTCTATGGAGAGTAATTTTGATTTAGGCCAGGTGGGGTATTGTTAACAGGCAGCACTTGACTTTGAATTTGTCTTTCGTGAGTTTCTGTTAAATCCAGGGCAGCTATGTCCTCTTGAACTGTCTCAGGATGAGCCATCACTGTCAGGAAAGAGGACTTACATTTTTCAGGAGCGCCCCCTGAGAAACAACTTGGTGGACTCAGGACAAAATTCAGCCTCCTCGAGACTTGGCAAATCACCAGGCTGCATGCCATCTGTTGCCTGATAAGCCCATCCCAACATCCCCAGCTGTTGGAGGCTAATGTTTTCCTTTAAGAGTTTGCCCAGGATCACTATGAGGCCTAACGTAGGGTGGGCAGCCTTCTAAGAAATAAAAATCCACATCAACAACGTATCTACCTACTTATCTATCTATCTATCTATCTATCTATCTATCTATCTGTCTGTCTGTCTATCTATCTATCTATCTCCAAGGCCTCCTCTGGGACCATTCCTAGCTTCTGCACTAACTGCGTGAGATACTTCAGTAGGGACACCATTTTCCCATCCCACAGTATGGCAGTCAATTGATTAATTACATTCCCTGCTAGGTGGAGCTCACTGTCCCCCAGATTCTATACAGCCAGAGAGCCCTTTTTTCATTTGGCTCTTCGGCTACGTCCCTAAGGAGAGACTGGGTCTCACGGATGGGTGAGAGAAAGGATATGTTTCCTCCTCCACCTGAGAGCACACCTCACCTCCTTAGCCCTCCTACTTTGTCTTTTCTGTCTTTATTACTTTGTGAGTGGTTACCAGCAAAACAGAGGATAAATAACTGTCAGGATGGTATTGCACTGCCTTTTCTTCTAGAGGGCACCAGACCTCTTTTCCCAGGGTTCTCCAATTTGTCTCGACTTCCAAAGGAGTTAAGGCTCCAAGCAAAAACAACAGTGAACAGAGCCCGACACGTCTTGTGGTTTGGAGCATGTGTTCATTAAGACAGCCACCTCCAGGACTTCCCTGGCGGTCCAGTGGTTAAGACTCTGCGCTT
This sequence comes from Neophocaena asiaeorientalis asiaeorientalis, assembly GCF_003031525.2. Taxonomy (NCBI): domain Eukaryota; kingdom Metazoa; phylum Chordata; class Mammalia; order Artiodactyla; family Phocoenidae; genus Neophocaena; species Neophocaena asiaeorientalis. Next base: position 13,232 of record NW_020174453.1, on the reverse strand, counting down.
CCATTGCAGTGGGCACGGCTTCGATCCCTGGTCAGGGAACTGATATCCCACGTGCCGTGCAGCCAAAAAGAACAAAAAACAAAAAAGACAGCCACCTCCAGGACTTCCCTGGCGGTCCAGTGGTTAAGACTCTGCGCTTCCATTGCAGTGGGCACGGCTTCGATCCCTGGTCAGGGAACTGATATCCCACGTGCCGTGCAGCCAAAAAGAACAAAAAACAAAAAAGACAGCCACCTCCTTCAAGTCCTGGGAGCAGCAGGAATATTCACTTCCGTGCATTCAGTCATTCTAAGTAATGCTTTTTTAAGCCCACATCCTTTGGGGGAGGGAGTAGAAAGATGCCATCTGCAACAGCAGGTCGGAGTGAGACAGCAGCAGAGACAGGCTAGCTGTTTACAAAGATGTCCTAAGAGACCAGCCTCGGCCTGACACCTCTGCCTTATTGACTCATTTACCTGCCATAGCCACGCCCTGGCCATGAGGATGTCCTCTCACCTCAGAGCACCCCAGATCACCAGCCCAGCTACAGGGAGCCTGTTATGGGATCAGAGGTAGCCCACTCTTGGTCCAGAGGCCCGCACTCCTCCCCTTTTCCTATTTGGGCCCACAGGTCTTACAACGTCTAGTACCTGCCTAGTGAGGGACCCAGGTGGCTGGGCGGATCTTTCTTGGGGAGCCCAGTGCCTCTGATCCCCAAAACTCAGTTACAATGGCATGGGTTGGCTCAAATACTGCTGCTGCTGCTTGACCAGGCTAATGACACACAGGGAGACACCATAAATACAGATAAAGTGTAATACAGCACAGAGCAATGCCATGCCAAACTGACATGGGAGAGTTCCACATTTTGAGTCCCAACCACTTAAGACTGTCCAGGATTGTTTTGCCAATGGATACTCCTCCTGACTGGGTGGACCCTATATTGATTTCTTGATTATCACCCAAATCCTCCACTTTCCTCATCAACACGAGTAATGAGTGCGAGGGATTTAGGGGCTGATCAAAGACTAAAGTATCACCAGAAAGTGGCAGTAGCACAAGATGACCTTTATCTGGGGGAAGCTTTCACAGCTTTGCATGCACGGGAAGTGTCTTAATAACAGGAGAACTTCCAGAGGCTACTGTGTGGGAGCACCACTCAGGAAAGAAAAGCAAGGGAAATGCCAGGGAAGAGCAGGTTCAGAGAGAGGACTAGTGTGTTTAGGTGACACCACTCAGTAGCATGATGGGAAGCCTCTGGGTCGGAGAGTACCAGAGGGCAGCAGTGCTGTGGGGTCTTTTATAACTACAGGCTTTATCTTATCTATAGCTAACAGGTGTTGGCTGCAGTTTCGCATGGCATACAAAGCACGCAAGCTCTGAATGGATTAAAATCTACTTACTTGGAATATATTCAAAGCAAATGAATGTGTAAAAATTGAGTTTGGTGTGGCCGGGCTTTTGAGCTAATGGGTTCCAGCCTGCTGTGCAGAAGGAAAGAGAGGCCAACTTTGGCTCCTTGACACAACAATGTCCGTGTTGGAGAATGAATGGGTGAGCCTTTTCAAGCACAGTGTGAGTGTGTTCATAGGAATTTATTTGTGTGATTAAGTAAATGTTTGTGCGTCTTCATATGCATGAGAGAACAGGTGACCATGTGCATGGATATGAGCATGTTTGTGGGTGTGAGTGAAAATGTAAGCATGTTTATTTGCCTGATATTCTTTTGGGGGGGGCCATGCTGCACGGCTTGCAGGATGTCAGTTCCCCGTCCAAGGACTGACCCCAGACCACGGCAGTGAAAGTGCTGAGTCCTAACCACTACACCGCCAGGGAATTCCCGTTTGACATTTTAGAAACACATCTGACCCTTAAACAACAGGGGATTGAATAGCGCAGATCCACGTATATGCAGATGTTTTCAATAGCAAATACTACCGTACTACACGATATGCGATTAGTTGAATCGGCAGATGCAGAACCCTGGATTCGGAGGAACCTCATGTACACAGGGCGGACTATACGTTATACGTATTCAACTGCACGTGGAGGGTCAGCACCCCTAACCCCTGTGTCGTTCAAGGGTCAACTACATTAGTGTATTTGAATGAATGAATGTGTGAGTGTATGTGAGTGAATGTGTGAGGCTCTTGGTGAGGGTGAGCACATTCCTAGTTGGGAGCATGTAGCTCTGTATGTGAGGGAATGAGTGTAAGTATGTAAGTGTAAGTGACTGTGACTCAATGTGTCAGCACATTCTAGTGAAATGTGAGCAGTTATTGTAAGCAAAGGAGTGTGTGAGCATGTGTGCAAGTGAATGGGACCTTGCGCATGTATATAAGCACAGGTGTGAGAGCGAACGTGGGAGCCTTTTAAAATATGAGTTTGTGTGTTGAAGTAAATGGGACTTTTCATATGTTTGAGTGAATTCGTGAGCATGTGCATGGATGTTAGCATACTCGTGCGTGTGTCTCTGTGTGTGAGTGTGTGTTTGTGAGCATGTGAAAGTGGAGATTTCTGTGAGTTAATGTGCAGGTGTGTGCGGGGGGTATACCTGAGCATCCCTATGTGTGTGAGTAAAATGTGTGAACTTCATGGTAAGTGTGAGCATATGCACTTGTCAGAGTATGAGTATGATGCTGTTTGTAAATGTGCTGTTTGTGGGGAAATGTGAGTATGCAACTGTGAGCATATGAGTGTGTGTGAGTGCGTGTGGGAGCAAGTTTGAGGGAATGCATGTGTAAGCACGTTTTCATGAGTGAGTGAACGTGTAACTGTTCATTTGTGTAAGCTTGTTAATGTGTGAGTGCATTTTCGTGAATATATGAGAATACGCTTGTGAGTTTGAGTGTATCTCTGTGTGAAGGTGTGAGCTTTGTGATGACTGGAGAAAATCTGTGTTCAAGTTACTGCATCAAAGTGTTGCTGTTTGTGAGCATGTTCCTGTGCACGTATAAGTGAAACTGAGTGTACTGTTGTCAGCATGTATGAATGTCTGTATGTGAATGAATTTGTAAACATGTTCACAGGTTAGTGGACATGTGAGGATTTTGTGTGAGTGAATGTGGGTATGATCATATATGAGTGTGTCTATGCACATGAGTAAATTTGTGAGTATGCTCGTGAGTCAGTGAATATGCTCCAATGTTAGAGAATTTTTGGCTGTGTGCAAGTATGTGAGCATTTCTTATATCTCAGTGAATTTGTGAATGTGTTCATGTGAAGAATATGCTGTGGATGTGAGTGAATAGTGATCACACTTGTATATGTGAGCATGTTCATGTGTGTGTGCAAATGATTATATGTAAGGATGTCTATGTGGGTGAAGGAATTTGCAACCGTGTTTGTGTGTGCGACTGAGTGTTTGTGCATGTGAGGGTGTGAACATCTTAAGGATGAGTAGGCTGATGCACGTAAGTAAATGTATGAGTGACACAGTATACATGAGGCATATTCAGGTGGGTGAGTGAATGCATAACCACGTTAAATTGAGTATATTTGTATTGGAACGAATGTGTGCATGTGTCAGTCTGTCTATGAATGGGAGTAAGTCTCTGAGCATGTTCATATGAGTGAATGTGTAACTTGTGGATGTATGTGATCATGTCTGTAAGAGTGAATGGAGCCTGTTCACACGTCAGTGTGGTAATGTGTGTTTGTGTTTCTGTGTGTTCATGTGTATGAGCAAATTTGTAGGTATGTGCATGACGGTAGCATGTTCATCTGTGAGTGAATGTGTAACCGTATTCATTCTTGTGAGCTTGTTAATGTGTGCATCTATTTCTGAGTCAATGCCTGAGTGTATGTGTATGTGTGAATGTTGATCAGATGCATGTACATGACTGTGTTAATGAGGGTACCTGTGAGTTTATGAGCAGGTTCACTGTGTGCATATGTGAACATGTTCATGTTTGTGTGCAAATGACTGTGTAAGTGTATACATGTGATCGTGTTCCCGTGTTTGAATGAATGTGGAAGCATATCAGGTATGTTCATGAACGTGAGTGAATGCATGCTTTGTATTTGTCTTTTTGTACATTTGTGTCTGAGTAAATGTGCAAAAATGTTTGTCAGTAAATGCAGGAGCATATAAATATATATATATACACACACACACACACACATATATACGGGTGAATATTATTAAAGTGTAAGTGAATATAGGAACATGTGTGCATTAATGAATATGTAAACATACATTTCTGTAGGGGCATGTTCATGTGTGTGTTCTTTTCTGTGAGTCAATGCGATTATGTTTGTGATTAAAAGTGAGTTCATTTGTGTGGAAGTGATAATGTGAGCATGTCTATGTGCAACTGTGAGTGTGTGAGTGTATGTGAGTTTGCGTGTGAGAGATTGTGTGAGTGAATATGATCCTGTCTATATGTGAAAGTGTGATCGTGTCCATGACTGTGCATGAGTGTTTTTGGGGTGTGCATGAATGCTGTTTTTTAAATAAACGTGAGAGCACGTCTGTTTATGAGCACGTAGGCTGTGTGAATGTGAACGTGTTCATGTGTGTGAACTTGTTCATGCATGAGTGATGTGTGTGTGTGCATGTTATTTTTAAAATAAAGGTGAAAGCATGTCCATGTGTGAATGTGTGTGAGTGGAGGTAGGGAGTGTGTGAGTGTGCAGTCATGTCCGTATGTAAGTCCATGAGAATGTGTGTGTGTGTTTATGTGCGAATGTGAGTGAAAGTGCGAGTGTCCACTTGTTAGTGAGATAATGTGAGCACGTTTGTGTGTCTGGGAATGTTAATGTTTAAGTATGTTCATGTGTGGGTGAATGTCTGAGTATACTTGTGTGTTTGAGCATGAGCATATGTAAATGAAAGTTTGAACACGTTTGTGTTTTGGGCATGTTAATGTGCAAGTGTGAAAGTTGTGTGTGTTTAAATGAATTTGTGTGTTCATTCATATCTAGCTGTGTGAGCATATGCATGTAAGGGAGCATGTTCACATGTACTAATTAATGTATGAACAAGCTGGTGTGTGAGAAGGTATTAATGTATAATTATTTTTCCTGTGTGCAACTGAATGTGTAAGCAAGTTTATGTATGTGAGCACGATGTATAATTTTAAGTGAAGTGTATGTGGGGTGTGTCTGTACATGCGAATTAATCTGTGAGCAAGTTCATGTGAGTGAATATGTCAATATGTTTGTGTGATCATGTTAATGTCTTCTTGTGTTCATGAGTGAGCAGCTTTGTGTGTGTGATCGAATATAAGGATGTGCATTTATGTGAACATTTTCCTTTGTGTCAATAAGTGTGTAAGGTTTTTCTGTGTTTGAGTATGTTAAATTGTGAATATGTTCATTCAGTGAATGTGTGAATATGGGTATCTGTGTGAATGAACATGTCAGTATCTGTGTAATTGTACTGAAATGTGTGTTAACATGTGTACATTCATGAATGTGACTATGTGACTGTATTCATGAGAGGATTAACATATGAACATGTTCGTGTGTGAGTAAATGGAGGAGCAGTTTTGTATGTGAGAACACGTTCACGTTGGTGACAATGTTAACATCTTAGTTTGCATGACTGTGTGAGTGTCCTGTGATTGGACATGAGTGCATCTACATGTGAGTGAATGTGTGAGCATGTCTGCGCATATACGCATGTTAATCTGAGTGTGCTCATTCGTGTGAAGGAATGTGAGAATGTGCTCCTATGGGTGACTGAATGCGTGAGTGTGTTCGTGTGGGAATGACTGTGAGTTGATAGATGTATGTTCATGTGCAAGTGTGAATGAACGTATGATTTTATGTGTGTGAGACAGCATCAGTGGGTTCATGTGTGTGAGTGGATGTGTATGAGTGTATGTGAGCATGTCTGTGTGCGAGTGACTGAGTTTGTGAGTGGATGATATTGTGTCTGCCAGGGTGTGAGCACGTTCTTGTGTGTGACTGAGTTAATATGCACGTACATGTGAGCACGTTCATTTGTGTGAACGTGTGAGCCTGTTCACGTGTCAGTGATCTATGAGTGTGTATGCGTTTGAGCACATTTGTTTCAGTAGACATGCAGGTACGTCCGTGTGCGAGCACGTTCATGTGTGAGTGAATGCGAGTGTATGAGTCTACGTGTGAATGCACCAGCATGTTCCTGTGTGAAAAATGTGTGAGCATGTCCACGTGTGTGAACATGTTGATGGGAAAATGTTAAGAGCATGTGTAAATATATTTGTGCGTGAATGGGTCAGCATGTGAGTGTTTGTGTAAGTGAATGTGTGAGAATGCTTATATGCATTACAGATTTAATGTGTAAATGTGACTGAATGTGTGAGCATGCGTTTGAGTGTGTTTCTTGTTTTTCAGAACCCCAGGTCCATTGGTGAGCTGTAAGGCACTGTGCACAAAGAAGTTTTTATTTTCTATTGGCTCAAAGCTGTCTTTAACAAGCTCTACAGCTAGGCCATATTATTCTCTGTGTATTACATCACACTGCTGCTATAGAAACATGTGTGACTCTTGTGATTCAACCTGCTGGCTTCCCTGAAGGATAACTGCCCAGAAGAGTCTGAAAGACGGTGATGAGGTGCCTCAGAGATAATGCAGATTATCCACACCTGACGATCCCCAGAGCTTGGCCCTCGCCCCTGCTCCCTCCTTCTGGCCCTGGATGCCTGCTGAGATGCTATCTTGCTTAAAACAATGGGAGAATGTGCTTGGTGTCTTTAAATTGTGGTTGTTAAGTCTCTGCTGAGATATAGGAGAACATGGAAAAGAGGAAAGGAGGCAGCTACTCCCTGACACCGACCAGTGTTTGGGCCCATTGACCCAAACGATATCATACAGGGGGCAGGGGCTGTGCTCTAACACCTGAATTCCCCTATACCCAGCCCTCTAGCCCTCGCTCTCCTCCCTAAGGCCCCCACCTAGAGCCACTGCTGTCCTTCTAACGTAAGGCTACTGAAGGAGCTTGCTTTCTGCCTTCTCCACCCCAGCCTCCCAGCCCCTAGGTACACACAGACTCACCTTGGAACATGCGCGCTATACCTTATCCCCTCACTCGCTGGAGGGAACAATGCAGCAAAGGGAAAGCAACAGTCAGGGGACCCACCTCCAAAGCTTAGGGCCCAGGGCAATGGCCGTGGTTTTACAGGTAGCTCCCAGGGCAAATGGTGCCCTCACTGGTCTACCCCCAAGTGCCAAATCCTCACAGCCGTGTGCTCTTTAGGGTGGAGGCACCGCATATTCAGAAGACTTGTATTCATTTCCACAAATATGAACTAGGAGCGTTCATTAGCTCCTCAGAGTTGGTATCTAGTTCAACCTCCCACAGAACCTCTAATTAATGTACCCTTCGTTTCCTCTGTCATTGGCTTAGGCTTCCTGGGTGTCCCCTGGGCCAACGAATACTACTCCTGTTCTGTGGGCTTAGGGTAGGTTTCCTGTCACTTCAAGCTGTGTGGCCCAGGCTAG
>NW_020174453.1:945-5536 GCF_003031525.2 Neophocaena asiaeorientalis asiaeorientalis | reverse complement strand
ATCCCCTCACTCGCTGGAGGGAACAATGCAGCAAAGGGAAAGCAACAGTCAGGGGACCCACCTCCAAAGCTTAGGGCCCAGGGCAATGGCCGTGGTTTTACAGGTAGCTCCCAGGGCAAATGGTGCCCTCACTGGTCTACCCCCAAGTGCCAAATCCTCACAGCCGTGTGCTCTTTAGGGTGGAGGCACCGCATATTCAGAAGACTTGTATTCATTTCCACAAATATGAACTAGGAGCGTTCATTAGCTCCTCAAGAGTTGGTATCTAGTTCAACCTCCCACAGAACCTCTAATTAATGTACCCTTCCTTTTCTCTGTCATTGGCTTAGGCTTCCTGGGTGTCCCCTGGGCCAACGAATACTACTCCTGTTCTGTGGGCTTAGGGTAGGTTTCCTGTCACTTCAAGCTGTGTGGCCCAGGCTAGCTGCCCTTTCTAAGGGGAAGGCTAGGAGGGAATACAGAAAGAAACTGACTCATTGGCTTCGTGGTGGTTTCTATTTCTCTTTCTTTGCCAGTTCTCACCTCTGCTCTAGAAATCTGAATGCTAGGCTAAAGGGTTTGGGTTTTATTGGACAGCTGAAGTCATCAGATGTTGCTGACATAATCAGGCTTCATTTATAAACACCATGCTGACTGTCTCTTTCTTTGCCAGTTCTCACCTCTGCTCTAGAAATCTGAATGCTAGGCTAAAGGGTTTGGGTTTTATTGGACAGCTGAAGTCATCAGATGTTGCTGACATAATCAGGCTTCATTTATAAACACCATGCTGACTGCAGTGTGCTGAATGGATTAGAGGGAGCAACACTAATATTAAGGCGACGAGAGGCTGGGAAGTGTTGCAAAAATTCAGTAGGAAGATGCCCAAGGCCTGATCTGGGGGTGGCTCATAATCAACAGAGAGATAAGAAGAGATTTGGGATATTTTCTGGAGGTAGAACTCTCAGCCATAAAAAGAAACGAAATTGACTTATTTCTAGTCAGCTGGGTGGACCTAGAGTCTGTCACAGAGAGTGAAGTAAGTCAGAAAGAGAAAAACAGATACCATAATGCTAACACATATATATGGGATGTCAAAAACAAAAGAAACCCAAAATGGTCATAAAGAACCTAGCGGCAGGACGGGAATAAAGACGCACACCTAACAGAGAATGGACTTGAGGACACGGGGAGGGGGAAGGGTAAGCTGGGACAAAATGAGACAGTGGCATGGACTTATATACACTACCAAATGTAAAACCGAAAGCTACTGGGAAGGAGCCGCAGAGCACAGGGAGATCAGCTTGGTGCTTTGTGACCTCCTGGAGGGGTGGGATAGGGAGCGGGGGAGGGAGGGAGACACAAGAGGGAAGACATATGGGGATATATGTATATGTATAGCTGATTGACTTTGTTATAAAGCAGAAAGTAACACACCAGTGTAAAGCAATTAAACTCCCATAAACATGTTATTAAAAAAAGAAAAAAAACGTTATGGAACGGGGCTTCCCTGGTGGTGCAGTGGTTAAAAACCTGTCTGCCAATGCAGGGGACACGGGTTCGAGCCCTGGTCCAGGTAGATGCCACATGCCGTGGAGCAACAAAGCCTGTGTACCACAACTACTGAGCCTGAGTTCTAGCGCCCACGAACCACAACTACTGAGCCCGTGGGCCAGTACTACTGAAGCCCGCACACCTAGAGCCCGTGCCCCACAACAAGAGAAGCCACCGCGGTGAGAAGCCCATGTACCTCAACGAAGAGGAGCCCCCATTCACTGCAACTAGAGAAAACCCACACGCAGCAACGAACACCCAACACAGCCAAAAGGAAAAAAAAAAGATGTTATGCACTGATTTCTGTTCCCCTGAAATTGGTATGTTGAAGCCCTAACCCCCAATGTGACTATATTTGGAGGTATGACCTTCAAGGTTAAACAAGGTCATAAGCTTGGAGCTCTAATCCAATAGGGGGTTATCCTTATAATTAACTTTGGCCCTCACCGCACCATCACCCCCTCCCCGCGCACTCACACACAGGGGCCAGTATACCTGGCTGAGGAGAACTCAGTCCCTGGAGATGGAGGGGTGGACCCTGGCGCGGTAGCTCCCCGACCCCCGCCATTTCAGCGCTATTAGGTACCGCGGCAACACAGGGCCTGAAACAAGGGGGCTCCATCGCAGCTGGACGTGCCCAGCCCCACCACCAACTCCTCTAGGGACTGGCCAGCAGGCAGCGCGCGTGGGCAGCCGTTCAAAAGCCCAGGCCCACGTCTGCTCCAGCCGCCTCCTTCTAAGAGGTCGCACACTCACCCACCGCCCTCCCAGCTCATGGCAGCCTGGCGACCCCGCTTACCAATCAAAGAAGTCCAGAACGACGTCAGGAACATCAGGCGAGGAGAGGTTGGAAGCCAAAGTGGAATTTCCAGCTGGGATGGGGGTCGTCGCCCTCCAAGGGCCGGGTCCTGATGAGGAGTAGGCAAACAGCGGCCCGCCGCATGTCGGGACGCCATAGCTCCGACCGTCCAAGAACCCTGGAGACCGCTGCGGACCGGGAGGAAGAAAGACGAGGGGGGGCGCGGGATAACCAAGAGGAGAGGGGCGAGGAGCTCGTGCTTCTCCAAAGAGCCGCCCGTAAGGTGAGAACATCGAGGCCAAGGGGAGCGCGGAGGGTGGGGGTCGACCAGCGGCCCTGAGCCTGGCAGCGGCAAGAAGAGCAGCAGCCCAGCAGCTTCACTCCACGTACACACCGGACCACTCACCCGGCCGCTGCCAACAGCGCAGGGTCTGAAGCACTTCCGGCTGCCGCTGGGCGGGCCTGAGGCCCGGCGCACAACTGTCTCCGCCCACTCTGATGGCAAGCGAGCTTAGCCAATCCGGCATGCGCCCGGAGCTTTTCAAATACACGCGCGGTCCCGCCTCCTAGCACAGACTGTGTGCGGCCCAGCCCTCTGCTCCTTCTGGCGTCTGCAGTCATTCCTCGGTCAGGCGCAGCTCCAGCTCCTTCACAGCTGGAGAGCTGGGCCGGGGATCGGCGGCGTGGGTCACCACGCCCTGCGCCTCCCCTCTGCATATACGCAAAATATGCTTTTCACTTGAAACAGCGTATGACCACGAGTTTGCTTTTTGTGGTGAAAGAAGTAATTTGACCACCCAGGCTCAATCTGCAGTTTGAAAGTACTGGACACTTTTGAGGAATCAGGACATAGTTGACTGGTGGTCATTCCCAGACCCTCGGGCCTCCAGTGAATCAGAGTGCCTGTCCTCTGAAAGGCATAGAGGAGGTGCAACCAGTGCGTTTTGTGACACGGCTCTGGCCCATCATCAGGACAGAAATTGGGCTCCAGGAGCCCCCCTCTCATAGCTAAGGGATGCACAGTTGAAGTGAGGGTTCTTGGCTGACAGCATTGAAGGGGAAAAGAAGGCAACGGTCAGTGTATCGGATCTTCAAGGCAGTGAGTCCCTGGAGAGCAGGCCACTCTAACGCTCCAGCATTCTGCCCCAGCATGGAGGTGAAAAAAGTCTTAAATTTTTTCTACTGGCAGCCACTGGCATGTGGGAATTGTTTTGTTTGGAAGCAGGTTATTCCTATTCCTGGAATCAAATTCTGCAATCAGTGTCTCAACTGAGAGGAAAAGCAAGCCTCAAGTTTTTTTTTTTTTCCCTAGGCGTCCTTGTGACTATGGAGATGGCCAAAAACTTGATGGCAAAAATGAATTTATTTCCAAAGCTTATGTCACACACTCACATGACAAAGAGCCCCAAAGGCAGCAAGGAATATGAAAAAGCTAGTACAATTTGTAGTTGTTGAGTTTTTGTCAGGTTTATTTTTAGAATTTACATAAATATCCACATTGAATGGAATTAAACATGAATATGGGATCAGGGTGTAGAGGACAGGTCACTGACCTAGGAGTTAGCCCATCTGTGTTCTGACCCAGCTCTGACACATGACTGTGAATATTCCAGTTTGTCTAGAGTTTGAGGTGGATTGGGAGGTAAGGCAAGAGACCAAATAGGTAAGAAGCAAAAGAATAGGTGGCACCTGGCCTAATGAGGTCCACGCATTCAGTGCACAGAAAATACCTCCTTGGTGAATAAGGGAAGCTAAGAGGGAGAGTTTTACTGTATTTTTTTTTTTTTTACTTCAAACATTTATTTTTCACAGTCTGAGACGCTGGTTACTCCAAGATCAAGGCACCAGCAGATTTGGTGTCTGGTGAAGGCCACTTCCTTGATCACAGATGGCAACTTTTCACGATCTCCTCATATGGTGGAAGGGGCAAAGTATCTCTCTGGACCCTCTTAAATAAAGCACTAATCTCATTCAGGAGGGTTCCACCCTTTTGAACTTGGCACCTCCCAGAGACCCCACCTTCTAATACCATTATCTTGGGGATTAGGATTTCAACAAATAGATTTGGGGGGAATGCAAACATTCTCTTTAGGACACCTACCCAATTTCCATACTGCCCACAAAGTGCCATGTGTAAACCCAAATAAAATCACATCATTTTCTTACTTTAAAAAGTTCAGGGCTTCCCTGGTGGCGCAGTGGTTGAGAGTCCGCCTGCCGATGCAGGGGACACGGGTTCGTGCCCCGGTCTGGGAAGATCCC
>NW_020174453.1:0-859 GCF_003031525.2 Neophocaena asiaeorientalis asiaeorientalis | reverse complement strand
CAAAAAAAAAAAAAAAAAGTTCAAAGTCTTCTGACTGACTGGCAGAGAACTTTTCATCTACAACCTTTCTCTCCATAACCTATTCCACATACTCCATTTTTCATTTCCATATCTTCTTTTTTTAAGTTAATTTTTATTGAATTATAGTTGCTTTACAATGTTGTCTTAGTTTCTGCTTTACGGCAACATGAATCGGTTATATGTATACACATATCCCACCTTTTTAAGATTTCCTTTGCATTTAGGTCACCACAGAGTACTGAGTAGAGTTCCCTGTGCTATACAGTAGTTTCTCAGAAAGAGAGTTTTAGATCTGATTGTCCAAACTAAGGAATTTGATTTCTATCTTACATTCAACAGTAAGCTTTTGGAGGCTTTGTGCAGGAAAATGACACCATCAGGAAGAAACTTTCAGTTACTTTCTGGAGGAGGAACTGGAAGAAAGAGAGACTGGGGACAAGGAGAGAAGTTAGGAGGGTGGTGCGTGCTTCTGCTCCGAGTAATGGCAGGCTAAGTCATTTGCACTCACCATCGCAATGAGGACAACTAAAAAATGCTGGGTGAAATGTGAAAAGAAATTATCTTCATTAAGCGCTAAGAAACTCTGAGGCTAAAATCTAGAAGAAAGCAGAAACCAAATAGGAAAGCCCAGCACTCAAAGCCACTTTTGCCTGAGGGCATTAGCTGGATCCAGAAGAAAGAATTGTGACACTGAGCTGTGGTTTGGGCGGCCTGATGAGAAAAGAGACCAAAAGTTGAAGTCCTCACCCCCATTGAGTAGATCTGATAAGCCCTTCAGCCACTCTAAGCTGAAAAGAAGTGGCTACCCCTTTGGGATAATGGTGAACCAGAAGGAACA
>NW_020174452.1:0-486 GCF_003031525.2 Neophocaena asiaeorientalis asiaeorientalis | reverse complement strand
GTGTAGGCTTCCTGGTGGAGGGGACTAGTGCCTGTGTTCTTTTGGATGAATCTGGATCTTGTCTTTCTGCTGAGCAGGTCCACGTCTGGTGGTGTGTTTTGGGGTGTCTGTGGACTTATGATTTTAGGAAACCTCTCTGCTAATGGGTCGGGGTGTGTTCCTGTCTTGCTAGTTGTTTGGCTTTGGCATAGGGTGTCCAGCCCTTTAGCTTGCTGGTCGTTGAGTGAAGCTGGGTGCTGGTGTTGAGATGGAGATCTCTGGGAGATTTTCACCGTTTGATATTATGTGAAGCTGGGAGGTCTCTTGTGGACCAGTGTCCTGAAGTTGGCTCTCCCACCTCAGAGGCACAGCACTGACTCGTGGCTGCAGCACCAAGAACCTTTCATCCACACGGCTCAGAATAAAAGGCAGAAAAAGAAGAAAGAAAGAAAGAAAGAGAGAAAGAAGGGAGGCAGGGAGGGACGGAGGAAGGAAGGAGGGAAGATA
>NW_020174451.1:0-2355 GCF_003031525.2 Neophocaena asiaeorientalis asiaeorientalis | reverse complement strand
GTCCCCGTCCCTTAACCCTAACCCTAACACTAACCATAACCATTACCCGACGCCTTACCTTAACCCGTACCCTAATCCTAACCAGAACACTAACATAACCCTTACCCTAACACGTACGCTCACCCTAAACTTTTGTCGTACCATAACCTATCCGCTAAACCGTCCCCATCCCATAACCCTAACCCTAACCCTAACCCTTACCCGAAGCCTTACCCTAACCCGTCCCCTAATCCTAAACCGTACGCTAACACTAACCCGTACCCTAACACATACGCTCACCCTAAATCGTTGTCGTACCCTAACCTGTCCCCTAAACCGTCCCCGTCCCCTAACCCTAACCCTAACTCTAACCCTAACCCTAACACTTACCCGAAGCTTTACCCTAACAGGTCCCCTAATCCTAACCCGTACGCTAACACTAAGCCTGACCCTAAAACGTACGCTCACCCTAAACCGTTGTCGTACACTAACCTGTCCCCTAAACCGTCCGCGTTCCCTAAACCTAAACCTAACCCTAAACCTAACCCTAACCCTAACCCTAACCCTTACCCGAAGCCTTACCCTAACCCGTCCCCTAATCCTAAACCGTACGCTAACACTAACCCGTACCCTAACACATACGCTCACCCTAAATCGTTGTCGTACCCTAACCTGTCCCCTAAACCGTCCCGGTCCCGTAACCCTAACCTTAACCCTAACCCTAACCCTAACCCTTACAGGAAGCCTTACCCTAACCCATCCACGAATCCAAACCGTATGCTAAAACTAACCCGTACCCTAACATGTACGCTCACCCTAAACCGTTGTCATACCCTAACCTGTCCCCTAAACCGTCCCGGTCCCGTACCCCTAACCTTAACCCTAACCCTACCCCTAACCCTAACCCTTCCAGGAAGCCTTACCCTAACCCGTCCCCTAATCCTAAACTGTACGCTAACACTAAACCGTACCTTAACACTTACGCTCATCCTAAACCAATGTCATACCCTAACCTGTCCCCTAAATGGTCCCCGTCCCCTATCGCTAACCCTAACCCTAAACCTAACCCTAACCCTATCCCTTACCCGAAGCCTTACCCTAACCCGTCCCATAATCCTAAACTGTACGCTAACACTAAACTGTACCCTAACACGTACGCTCATCCTTCCCCTAACCCGTCCCCAAATCCTAACCCGTACGCTAACACTAACCCATACCCCAACACGTACGCTCAACCTAAACCGTTTTCGTACCCTAACCTGTCCCCTCAACCGTCTCCGTCCCCTAACCCTAACTCTAACCCTTACCAGAAGCCTTACCCTAACCCGTCCCCTAAACCTAACCCGTACGCTAACACTAACGCGTACCCTAACACGTACGCTCACCCTAAACCGTTTTCGTACCCTAACCTGTCCCCTCAACCGTCTCCGTCCCCTAACCCTAACCCTAAACCTAACCCTTACCCGAAGCCTTACGCTAACCCGTCCCCTAATCCTAACCCGTACGCTAACACTAACCCATACCCCAACACGTACGCTCAACCTAAACCGTTTTCGTGCCCTAACCTGGCCCCTCAACCGTCTCCGTCCCCTAACCCTAACCCTAAACCTAACCCTTACCCGAAGCCTTACGCTAACCCGTCCCCTAATCCTAACCCGTACGCTAACACTAACCCATACCCCAACACGTACGCTCAACCTAAACCGTTTTCGTGCCCTAACCTGGCCCCTCAACCGTCTCCGTCCCCTAACCCTAACTCTAACCCTTACCAGAAGCCTTACCCTAACCCGTCCCCTAAACCTAACCCGTACGCTAACACTAACGCGTACCCTAACACGTACGCTCACCCTAAACAGTTGTCGTACAATAACCTGTCCCCTCAACCTTCCCCATCCACTAACTCTAATCCTAACACTAACACTAAACCTTACCCAAAGCCTTACACTAACCCGTCCCCTAATACTAACACGTACGCTAACACTAACCCGTACCCTAACACGTACGCTCACCCTAAACCGTTGTCGTACCGTAACCTGTCCCCTAAACCGTCCCCGTCCCCTAAACTTAACCCTAACCCTAAACGTAACCCTTACCCGAAGCCTTACGCTAACCCGTCCCCTAATCCTAACCCGTAGGCTAACACTATCCCGTACCCTAAAACATACGCTCACACTAACCCGTTGTCATACCTTAACCTGTACCCTAAACCGTCCCCGTCCCCGTCCCTGTCCCCAACCCTAACCCTAACCCTAAACCTAACACTTACCCGAAGCCTTACTCTAACCCGTCTCCTAATCCTAACCCTTACGCTAACACTAACCCGTAACCTAAAACCTACGCTTACCCTAAACCGTTATCGTACCCTAACCTGTCCCC
>NW_020174450.1:0-532 GCF_003031525.2 Neophocaena asiaeorientalis asiaeorientalis | reverse complement strand
GAACATCCTCCAGGACGGACCATGTGATGGGCCACAAAACATGTTTTAACAAATGTAAGATTAATATCATACCAAGAATCTTTTCTGACCATATTGGTATGAAACTAGAAATGAATAACAGAAGAAAAGTTCGAAAATTCACAAACATGGGAAATGAAGCGACACATTTCTGAACAAACAGTGAGCATAGAAGAAATTTAAATATCTTGAAACAAATGAAAATGGAAACATATATCAAAACCGATGGGGTACTGAAAAAGCGGTTCTAAGAGGCAAGTTTATTGCAATAAATGCCAACATTATGGAAAAAGAAAGATCTCAAATAAACAAACACCTCAAGGAAATAAGATCAAAATTTCTTAAAAAGGAAGGATATAACAAAGAGTAGAAATAAATGAAATAGAGACCAGAAAAAAAAAAATAAAAGATCAAAGAAACTAACAGCTAGATTTTCAAAACGATAAACAAAATTAAGAGGCCTTTAGTTGGGCAACTAAGAATAAAACAGAAAAGACTCAAATAAATAAAATCG
>NW_020174449.1:0-512 GCF_003031525.2 Neophocaena asiaeorientalis asiaeorientalis | reverse complement strand
GGGTTGCCTGGTATGATGACAGGTAGTGAAAACTCTCATATCCATAAGGCTAATGTTATCAGTAAAAAAACTTTTTATAAGAGATGTATATGTTAATCATATCAAACTTCTGGGTAGGATGCCCAAATTCATAGAAAGGAGATTGTTAGATGTGTTTTAATGATGACTTGGGCTGTATATAATTCTGGCACCTAGGGATTGTCGAATGCTCCTAAAAATAGATTGTTGTGGAAATGTTTATTATAAGGAAATTGCCATATTCTCTAGGAAGGACGGGGTGCATGAGCCTGCTACATTTTCTACATTGAAGACATATACAGGTTTTGATTCTACTTCTGTTAAATCAAGTGGGGCTTCATTGGATTTCTGCTACTGCGGAGATAATCACATTCTGGGTAGGGGTCAGGAGAAAATTAGTCATAGGTGTTCTCGTGTAATAATTACTGTTTAAAATGTAAATGATCCATTTACCAGTAAGACTGAGAATGGAATAACTGCTACATTACTTCATA
>NW_020174448.1:397-1220 GCF_003031525.2 Neophocaena asiaeorientalis asiaeorientalis | reverse complement strand
TTATTTTAATAACTTTATTTTATTTTTTCTTTCTTTTTTTCATCCATTTTCTTATAATCCGTGTGACTGACAGGGTCTTGGTGCTCTGGCCAGCTGTTGGGCTTGAGCCTCTGAGGTAGGAGAGCAGAGTTCAGGACATTGGACCACCGGAGACCTCCCAACCCCACATAATATCAATCAGTGAGAGATCTCCATCTCAATGCTAAGACCCAGCTCCACTCAACAACCAGCAAGCTCCACTGCTGGATGCCCCATGCCAAACAACTAGCAAGACAGGAACACAACCCCACCCATTAGCAGAAAGGCTGTCTAAAATCATAAGTTCACAGACACTTGACAACACAACACTGGATGCGGTCCTGCCCACCAGAAAGACAAGATCCAGTCTCATCAACCAGAACACAGGCACCAGCTCCTTCCACCTGGAAGGCAACACAAGCCACTGAACCAACCTTACCCACTGAGGGCAGACACCAAAAACAACAAGAGCTATGAACCTGCAGCCTGTGAAAAGGAGACCACAAACATAGTAAGTTAAGCAAAATGAGAACACAGAGAAGCACATAGCAGATGAAGGAGCAAGGTAAAAACCCACCAGACCAAACAAATGAAGAGGAAATAGGTAGTCTACCTGAAAAAAGAATTCAGAGTAATGTTAGCAAAGATGATCCAAAAATTGGAAATAGAATGGAGAAAATACAAGAAACTTTTAACAAGGACCTAGAAAAACTAAAGAGCAAGCAAACAATGATGAACAACACAATAAATGAAATTAAAAATTATCTACAAGGAATCAATAGCAGAATAACAGAGGCAGAAGAAC
>NW_020174448.1:0-290 GCF_003031525.2 Neophocaena asiaeorientalis asiaeorientalis | reverse complement strand
CTGGAAGATAAAAGAGTGGAAATATCTATTGCAGAGCAGAATAAAGAAAAAAGAATGAAAAGAATTGAGGACAGTCTCAGAGACCTCTGGGACAACAGTAAATGCACCAACATTCAAATTATAGGGGTCGCAGAAAAAGAAGAGAAAAGGAAAGGGACTGAGAAAATATTTGAAGAGATTATAGTTGAGAACTTCCTTAATATGGGAAAGCAAATAGTCAATCAAGCCCAGGAAGTGCAGAGTCCCATTCAGGATAAATCCAAGAAGAAACACGCAAAGACACATATTAA
>NW_020174447.1:0-29053 GCF_003031525.2 Neophocaena asiaeorientalis asiaeorientalis | reverse complement strand
CCCCTTTTAGGGGTTCTGACCTAGGATTTCCCCACAAACACTTTGCCGCTGAGCTCAAGTGCCCATTCTTTTTGCCCACCTAGGGATGTACAATTGAATGATATTCTGTGTAATGGTGAAGATTGCTATGGTGGGGATAGCAAATGTGCCACTTCACCAACAGAGAACAGTTGCAATAAGCCAGACTGTGTGGTGTCTGTGTGCCAATATTCCCTTTAAAAAGAGATTTGTTATCTTTAAATCTGAAATTGAAGATACAGTTTGACTCAAAAGGCCATGCATTTTATTTTAACAAATTAAAATAGGAGATCAGTGAAAAAGAGGGCCAGGGTTTATAGCTAACCTTCTTACCTTCTTTTTATTTATTTATTTATTTATTTATTTATTTAAGGCTGTGTTGGGTCTTCATTTCTGTGCGAGGGCTTTCTCTAGTTGTGCAAGTGGGGGCCACTCTTCTTCGCAGTGCGCGGGCCTCTCACTATGGCGGCCTCTCTTGTTGCGGAGCACAGGCTCCAGACGCGCAGGCTCAGTAGTTGTGGCTCACGGGACTAGTCGCTCCGCGGCATGTGCGGTCCTCCCAGACCAGGACTCGAACCTGTGTCCCCTGCATTAGCAGGCAGATTCTCAACCACTGCGCCACCAGCGAAGCCCCTTACCTTCTTTTTTAAATATTGCTTTTAGGACAAGATACTGGTTCTGAAAAATCATGTTACTTCTATTATATATCATTATTGTTTTTCTGATTACAAATTCTCTATTTATAAATACACTTTGGAAAGATTTGAGTTGGTTTCTTTGTCTCTATCTTCAGTATATGAGGCAGAAGGAGTGGAGGGGGTGGGCAAATCCCACTCCAAATGGCCCACTCAGAGAACTGTTCCCCGGACCATGCAAACCTCTGGACCGAAATTTTTTTGGCTGGTTGTTATTATTATCTTTAAATGTGGTTTGGGTTTGAAATATTAAATTTTCAATATTCTAAAATTTTGACTCAGGCACACCAACTAGAAGAGAGAACAAAGAACAAGAATAGCAAGACTATTTTCCACCTTTCTTACCTAATTGTAAAATATTTAATTATATGAATAATTATTCTGAATAATAAGTGAAGAACATATTAAAATAATAATTCATTTTTAAGAA
Organism: Neophocaena asiaeorientalis asiaeorientalis; assembly: GCF_003031525.2. Taxonomy (NCBI): domain Eukaryota; kingdom Metazoa; phylum Chordata; class Mammalia; order Artiodactyla; family Phocoenidae; genus Neophocaena; species Neophocaena asiaeorientalis. The sequence goes on along the minus strand of NW_020174447.1, from coordinate 27,910 downwards.
AGTAGCCCAAGGTTTATGAAATACAGGTTAGTGCAATTGATCTTAAGTACAGTAAAAATTTCTGTAATTTTAAAAGGTGTTTTTATGTTGAGTATTAGTACATGAAAATATGCTAATGATGGTTAGAAATGGAAATGTCTGTTAGTTGGTTTCTGAAGAAACTGAAGTCTTTGGCAAGAAATGGGGCAGGATTAAGGGACTGGAGCCGCCAAAGCTGGCATCATACCTGCCAGTGATTTTATAAGTGAGATGGATGCACTAAGTTATGGATTAGGGTTGGAGAAACCTTCTGGGGAAGAAAGAACACAAGATAGAAAATATAATTTGTTATTTTAGTGCAACTAAGATAATTAAATTTAAGGTATTTCTGAATTTGGACTTCCTTAGATTTAAACAATTTCTGAGGAAAGTTTCTAAATTCAAAGCCCTAGGTAGACATAGTTGATTTCCTAACCAAAACTGATTTATGACTCTATTTCCTTTTTTCAAAACGTTTCCCAGAGAAAGGAAAAATTACTTGCCCCGTGTTAAGGAGGAGTAATACCAAATAGAAGGATGTACCCTATTAGATGCTAAATGAACTGTAGGTCCTTTTTTGTAGATTTCACAAGACAGAATTGAAATCAATCTGTTGCTTTCCAATCACGTAAAAAACAACATTTAGTCTGGTGGGTGGTCAGTGTTATCAGTAATTGAAGACTTGAGTACCGATTTAGGATTCAAAGTTGCCCTCTCCTTACAAAAGGCATTTTCTGGTGCTGCATTACTGCCATTAGCTACAATTGAAATAGACTTATCCTGAGATTTTGAAAAACAGAAAAAGAAATAGTAGGATTAATAAGGCTTTGCCTCCACTGAGAATGGGTAGAAAAAGTGCTATTTTGAAAGTTATCAATGGCCTCTTAATTGCCAGATTTCTGCGCTGTTTCAAACTGTTTTTTTGTTTTTTTTTTTTTTTTGCGTTACGTGGGCCTCTCACTGCTGCGGCCCCTCCCGCCGCGGAGCACAGGCCCCGGACGCGCAGGCCCAGCGGCCACGGCTCACGGGCCCAGCCGCTCCACGGCACGTGGGATCCCCCCGGACCGGGGCACGAACCCGCGCCCCCTGCATCGGCAGGCGGACCCCCAACCACTGCGCCACCAGGGAAGCCCTCAACCTGTTTTTTATGTCTTTATTTTTAAGTTCTCTTCTAAGTTCTGTTTTAAAAATTTTACTGCTTAGTGTTTTATTCACTAAAATAGCATTTTTAATTGAAGTATAGTTGATGTGTAATATTATATAAGTTACAGGTGTAAAATGTAGTGACTCACAATTTTTAAAGGTTATACTCCATTTATAGTTATTATAAAATATTGGCTATATTTTCTGTGCTATGCAATATATCCTTATAGCTCATTTTATAATAATAGTTTGTACCTCCTAATCTCCTATCCCTATAATGTTCTTTTTGTTTTAAATTAAATACTTGTGTTCAAAAGTATTATAATAAGTAATATATAAAGAGATATCTCTTTATCTAGTTTCTCACTAATCCCCTTAAATTACCTCATGACCAGCCTAGAACAAGTGATATTTATTTGTAGTTTGTGCCTCATGATATCACGACTGTATGTCTTCATTTGTTCCTTTCACTCACCCTGCTACACGTTGAAACCTTGCTCACATCATACACTGCCTCTTCCATGAACCCTTCCCCATACCCACCTTCTTTCTCATTTCAGATGTGTTTCTCCCTTGTCTAAATTCCTATGGCACTTTCTATTTTGGTCTATCCTTTAGTTTGAACATGATTTGCTGTTCTAAAATAACCCTAGAGAGCAGAGTCTTTGACTAACAACTTTTTATTACCTGCAACTCATAATACAGTGCCTACCTATGTATATTCAAAGTAGTTGTTCAGCAATTTGATTTTAGTGAAGAAATTAGCTATTATTTTCCGGGGGTGTATATCCACCTACTCTAATATCCAAGTTAGGCCCTAAATAATGTGTGCAAGTACGTTTTAGTTTTAAATCCCTATATAATAATATAGTGAAAGTACATTCAAACAGTTATATTCAACAAAAGTTATTGTGAGCTTACATGCCCTTAAGTGGATATTGGCTCATCCGCATCAAACAGCATAGTAAGCATTACAGAACAAAGCGTTAAAGAAGACATTGTACCAGCTTTCAGTATGCTTTCATTCTACTGAAAACAAGTAAGCAGGGGAAGATGTCTTGCATAAATAAGTACTAGTTTTAAAGCACTCTGCTAGGTACTTTCATCTATGGTATATAATTTCATCCTTCTACTATATGCTAATTTTACACTGAGACTCAGAGATCTTACCTAAATGGCAGAGATTCTTTCCACATTAACATGCTGTTCTTTGAAGTGTTAACGAGTGAAGGAAAACTATAAAAACATAATCAGAGTAGTTTAAAATTGTTTTGTGATCAGGCTTTCCAGCGCTTTTTAAACTTTTGGGTCTTAACATCCCCTTGAATAATTCAATAAAGGCTATGCATCCACTCCCCTAGTACATACACAACACACACACATAGAATTTTGCCTGTAATTGCAGGTGTTTACAGACCTAATAAAGGCCTCCTTTGCAAATGCTTTAAGGACATCTACGCTGGGCTCAGTTTTTCTTTTTGCTTGTTCTATGCTTAATATTTATTTTTGTACCTATTAAAATTAAACAAATTGTTATCTGTTATAGATTGAGATATAAACCTAAGCAGCTTCGTACTTTACAACTTTTCTTTTTGCATTCTGTCCTTCTCTCTCACACAAACATAGAAATTTATATAAATGAGATCAAATAATACTTTTTTGTGAAGAGAATTCTTAGAATTTATTCTTAACGATTTTTCTATATATCACACGTCAGTGTTAGCTATAGTCATCATGTTGTACGTTATGTCCATAGTATGTATTTATCTTACAATTGGAAGCTTGTACCTTTGACCATCTTCCTACAACTTCCCCTCCCCTGACCCTCTGTCTTCTGTAACCACAGGTCTGATCTGTTTTTCTATGATTGTTTTCTTTTTCTTTTTAGTTCCGCATATAAGTGAGATCATATAGTGTTTGTCTTTCTTTCTCTGACATTTAACTTAGCATAAAGCCTTCAAGGTCCATTTCTGTTGTCTCAAATGGTAGCATTTCTTTGTTTTCTTACAGATGAATAATATTTCAGTGTGTGTGTGTATGTACATATGATATGTATATATCTATAAATATATAAAGCAATCTCTTTACCCATTTGTCCATCAATGGGCACTTAGGTTGTTTCCATGTCTTGGCTATTATAAATAATGCTGCTATGAACACGAGGGTGCAGATATTTTTTGAGTTAGTGTTTTCATTTTCTTTGGATATATTCCCAGAAGTGGAGTTGCTAGATATATGTAGTTCTAGTATTAATTTTTGAGGATCCTCCATACTGATTTCCATACTGGCTTTACCAATTTACAATCCTACCAACAGCACAAGGGTTCCCTTTTCTCCACATCCTCATGAGCATTTGTTATCTGTTGACATTTTGAGGATGACTGTTCTAACCGGTGTGAGGTAATATCTCAGTGTGATTTCAATGTGCATTTCCCTAATGACTAGTGGTAATGAGCATCTTTTCATGTACCTGTTGGCTTTTTGTGTGTCTTCTTTGGAGAAATGTCTATTCAGGTCCTTTGCTCATTTTTTAATTGGGTATTTTTTTTTTTTGCTATTGATTTGTTTGAATATTTAATTTATTGTGGATATTAACCCTTATCAGATATATGGTTTACAAATATTGTTTTCACATTCTATAGGTTGTCTTTTCAATCAACTTTGTTGATTTTGTTTGTTTTTGTTCTTCTTTGCTGTGCAGAAGCTTTTTAGTTTGATGTAGTTCCATTTGTTTATTTTTTATTTTGTCGTTTGTGTTTTCAGTGTCATATCCAAAAAGTCATTACCAAACCCATGTAATGAGCTTTATTCCATGTTTACTTCTGGCAGTTGCATAGTTTCAGGTCTTACATTTGAGTCTTTAATCCAATTCAAGTTAGTTTTGTGAGTGGTATAAGATATTGGTCCAATTTCATTCTTTTACATGTGAGTATCCAACCATCCCAGGGTACCCTTGTATGTAACTTCTCTCTTTTCTCTTGCTGGTCTTAAAATTCTTTGTTTTTAACTTTTGACGATTTAATTTCAATGTGTCTCAGTGTAGCCCTATTTGAGTTCAACCTATTTGGGCTTGATTGGGCTTCATGGATCTGGATGTCCATTTCTCATCCTAGGTTTGGGAAGGTTTCACCCATTATTGCTTTAAATATACTTTTTTTCCCCTTTCTCTCTCTCGTTTCTTCTTCTTGAATTCCCATAACATGAACATTGTTTAGTTTATTGTGTCCCATAATTTCCATAGGCTTTCTTCACTCTTTTTATTCTTTTCCTTTTTGTTCCTTTCACTGGGTAATTTCTAATGTCCTAACCTCCAGTTTGCTGATTCTTTCTTCTGCATGGTCGAATCCACCTTTGAAACTTTCTATTGAATTCTTCAGTTCAGTTATTGTATTTTTAAAATCTAGTGTTCCTGTTTTTTTGATGTTGCTATTTCCTTGTGAAACTTCTTGTCTTGTTCACGTGTTGTTTTCCTAATTTCACTTAGTTGTCTGTGCTTTCTTGTAGTTCACTAAACTTCCTTAGGAGGATTATTCTGAATTCTTTGATAGTTCATAGATCTTCATTTTTTTAAGGTCAGGTATTGGAGTTTTATGACTTTCCTTTGGTGGTGTCATATTTGCCTAATTTTTGTGATTCTTGATTCCTTACATTGGTATCTGCATATTTTAGTAATTGGGCTCTTCCTCCAGACTTTACTGGGTATTATATTCAGTAGTAGTAGTAGTAGTAGATGGGGCTATGAATTAGTTTCGTGGCAGAGACTCAGAGCCTGTATAGTACCTGGCTCTGGACAGGACCCAGAGCCTGTATAGTTCATTGTTTGGGAACCCAAATCAGGCCAGAGTGTGCACTTAATTCCCTGGTCAGGTGAGGACACTGGTTTTGCCCTGCAGATGGGGGAGGCCACAGGCTGTGCTGTCTGTTCAAGTGCCACTGTATCTAGGGCTGTTTAATGGGCTGTACAGCTTCCCATGCTCTCTGTTTAGGTTCCCCAGTTGGACATGCTGAAGGCTGTATTCAGTGATGAGTAGGGCTATGAATTAGATTTCCTGCCTGGGTGCAGCAGAAGAAGCAGCTCTAAAGCCAGTAAAGCTCTTTGTTGTCTTAACTCAAGCTGATCCACACCCCACGTTCTGTGGCTGAACAAGGCCACTGGCTTTGCTTTGCAGACTATCAGCTCTGCCTACCCTTCTCCAGGCTTGAGCACTGCTGGGCCGCACGGTTTCTAGGAGTTGTCACCAATCCTTCTAGTCAGATGGGCCACAGTACATCCACAGCAGATGGGATGGGGCTAGTCCCAGTTCCTTTGCCTGGGTGGGATGAGGAGGGGCCACTGCAGGCTACTCTTAATTTCTCAAACAGGCTCCCCAGTTGGGAGGATCTGGGAGCTACTCTCAGCCTTGGATATGAATTAATCTCCCTGCCTGTGCACGATACAGGATCCCTCCACACCTGGTACTGGCTCTGCTTTGTACCAGAGCCAGTGATGAGCTCTGGCTGCCTGCCACTTGGCTGGAGCGGCTGGAGCACGACTGGGCTAAATAGCTTCCAGGATTTATTACCAGCCCTTTTGGTCAGATGGCCAGAAGACACTCTCCACAGTGGGTGGGCTGTGACTCTGCTCTTTCCCTGGGTATGGGCAAACCAGGCTCAAGGGCCAGATACCTATCAGGTGGATCTGTACCCTGCTGAGTTCCCTGGTTGTAGTGCCCCACCAACCTGGCTCTGTAGATAAGCAAAGATGCCAGTTATGATCACTACTTGGGCTCTGCAGGTATGAATTCCATCTGTCACAATCCATGTGCTGGCTATTGCATGCCCCTTCCCCCTTCATCACAGTCCAACTTTTAGTGGTCAAACCCTGCAGATTTCCCTGCAATCCCAGTGGAGCAGATTAGAGCAGTGGCGCCCACAAAGCAACCCCAATGCTAGTGGTAGTGCTTGCTGTCCCCCAGTTCTCTTCTCCTACTGGAGGAACCAGAGGTTCAGGGGAGACCTCACCCATGGTGCTCCACTGGCCTGGGGGAGGGGCAATGTGGTCAACGTGTAGCTCCTTCTCTCACCCTTCTAATGCAGTCTGTCTTGGTCTCTGTGGTGCACGGGGGTGCTTCAGCCTCACCTCCCTGTTTTAGGATCCTCTCAAATAGTGTCCTGTTTCCAAATAATTGTTAGTTGTTCCTCCTGGGAGGGGGGTGCGGAGCCAGGAATGACCTTGGTGATGTCACCCCGCTCTGGGCTTACTTTGACAATATGTGTGTCCTTTATAGCCCAGACATTTCTGGTACTTGAAATGAGGTTCTCCTTTTATTGTTCTCCCTGCTTTAGGACCTAAAATGGGAGCTCTTCATTAGCACTGGCACAAAGGCTGCTGAGATGACTAGAAAGCAAGTGCCAAGGAGAACAGTGAATCAAAGAACCTTGATTCATGGAAAAGGAATCCCAGAAGGAGCTCTAAACGTTACACATTCCAAATGATTTATTCCGGGTTTTCCAATCAAACCCATTTTTACAAACAAGAAACAGTTCTCAGACTTAGAGTACTCTACTGCCAAGTATGTAGAAGAACATTGCCAGCAGTTGAGTGGTGTGGTCTATTGTGAAATATATTCAGTTTTCTTAGGATGGACATATGTCTACTTCAAAGTTACTATTTCTTTCTAGTAATGCTGTCTACAGTAATATATTTGCTTTTGCCAAGTTAAGAAAACAATGACATCCCTCCCAGGTTCTAAAACAATTACCAGCATAAAAATACATTAAAATTTTTAGCTGATACTTAAGGAAACCAGCACTAGCTAGCGTTCCTACTGATGCTAGTATTCAAAGAGAGGCCTGACAAAACCATTAATCTAGAAAAAACCGGGTTGGAAAGATGGAGAGAAAGAACTCAAGAGGACTGCTTAAGCTGTTGATTTCTTTACACGTCCCCAAATATGATAATAACCATATAAGCTCCTAAAATAAGTGCAATTTTATGCAAACTTCATAATACGCCTAGTAAGAGGTAAATTTTTACTTTATGTTATAGTTTATTTTTATTTTGGTAAAATGTCCCATAACATAAAATTTACCATTTTATCCATTTTTAAGTGTATCATTTATTGGTATTAAGTACATTCACAATGCTGAGCAACCATTGCCATTATCCATGTTTAGACCTTTCTTATTATCCCAAGCAGAAACTGTACTCACTAAACAATAACCCCTTATTTCTCCCCTCCCCTTAGCCTCTGGTTCACTCTAGTCTATTTTCTGGGTTTATAATTTGCCTATTCTAACTACCTCATATAAGTGGAATCATACAATATTTGTCCTTTTGTGTCTGGCTTCTTTCACTTAACATAATGTTTTCAAAGTCCATCCATGTTTTAGCATGTATCAGCATTTCATTTCTTTGTAAAGCCACACAATGTATAGTGATTTTTAGTTGCAAAACACTTTTAGTACATTGTGTTTCTATTATATTAATGATATTTAGCATATGTCACTACCATATTACCTTTAGTAGATGCCCAGTTATGTGTACTATGAGTGAGCCATAATTTCATTCAGTCAAAACCCATTGATAAACATTTATTAAGTTCCAAACAGTTTTATGATTTCAAGAAATGTGGTAATGGACATAGAGGTTCATGTCTTTATGTGCTGGAGCCTTTACTTTTGATGGAAGAATTCTTGGAGTGGCATGGAATGGTATTGTTGGGTCAGAGATTATGCAGAAACATTTATAATTGGAATACATACATTGACTATAAAAACCATAAACTTCTTCAACAGATAGTATTCCTGTATTTTATGTAACCATTTATGACTATCTTAAAAATGAATGCAAGTAATATAAGGGAATCCATTTAATGTGATTTGAGCAAGGAAACATTCTCACTTTTTCATTTCTAGTTCATGGAAGAAAATTTCTATACAGAAGTATTGAAATATTTCAAGTCTCTGGATCACACATTTCATCATTTCAAAAATATTACAGAATACATCACGGATGTCAGTCAAGTCTTGTAACAACAGTGTGGAAAACTAGTAACATTTATAGCTAGTTTTTTTTTTAAGCTTCAGCAATGGATCATTTCTATCCAGCCTAATCTTAAATTTAATCAGATTAATTCTTAAAACAAAAAAGATTAATTTTTAATCTAAAACTATTTTTAGTTAATATTTATGTACCTGCATTATGGTAAATATTTTATTTTATTTTTTTTCTTAGTTTCTCTTAGAGTATCTTTTAAAATTTATTTTGAAACAGAATAATTAAAGCCCAAAGATGAGAATGTCTCATTTCAGCTAAACTAAAGAATGTTGGAATAGCTGAAGTATGAACACAATTGGCAAAACTTTTCACTACCCTCCTTAGAAGAAGACTGTTTTGATTTGCATGGTCCAAAAAAGGAGAAAGAGATAACTTGCTGGGGATTGCATCCTGCTTTACTTAAATTAGACATTAACAGGCTAAAAGGGCAAGGGTGAAGCAACATGTTTATAACATATTTTTGAAAAGCTACTTAAAGGTGAAGGGTTGCAAGAACACAGACAGACACACCCTAGACATTTCACAACAATATTTTAAGGTATGCCTTTTCTTGGGTTGATAGGGATGGAGGGACCTATTAATAAACATTTCTCCTATTTTCTTTTGTCTTTATTGCTGTCTAATCAAACCCTCATTAAAAAACAGACATAAAACAAATAAGCATTCTGACTTTTGCCTGAATAAGCAACAACAAGCTCACATCTTAAACAATGGACTGCAATGGCTATGAGACTGAGGATCCTTGGTCATTGCAACAGTAGCGGCAACAGAACCTGCTTTGTTCCTTCTGTTGTATACTGCAGAATCTGAGTAAATAGAGAGAAGTCAGTGATACCTTTAGTGCCATTTCTTACACTCCTCTCCATGATCTTTCACATTCAGGTTCTCTGGTAATCTCAATGTAGTGAAAAACAACCAAGATGCTAATACCCTCTATCCATTCACAAAACTTAATGCTTCTGAGACTTGCAGAAATAATGTTGAATCTGAATTGGTGGTACCCAATAGAGTCACTAAGAATAATCTGTCAGACTCACCAAATCCAAATTCAGATTTAAAGGCCATCAAATTTTAAAGATTACGAAGATTTTAAGATTTCTTTATTTGTTATATATGGTCATATGTAAAAATTTAGGAAAGTAAAATTATATGTATAGGTTTTTAACTATAAGCTATATTCACTGGAGAATTAATGCATTTTTAAAAGGATTCATTCTGAAAAGTTTACATTAGCACTTTTTTTAAACCACTACCCTCAAAAATAAATTGTGACAAATCATTGTTCATTCAAGTTTATGTCTCATCTCAAGGAAGTGAGTTGTTCTTGGGGAAATTGCTTTCATCTAATTTGTGCTTTCCTGCAGCGTATCAAGCTGAAATGAAGTGGGGTTGACATTCTTAACTATTATTACGCGCCAACATTTACCAGAATTACCTAATGATCAGTACCGAAGAGTTTTATAATAAATAAATATGTATGTCCTGAGAGTCTCCACTGATAAAAGTTAGTTGAGACATGGCTGGTGATCCTGTAGAAGAGATATCTAGATTATATTTCTTACATCATCTCCATATTAGAAAGCAATCCCGGATTGCAAAGCAAGGCATGAGACAGTAGCATTTGGTGTATTTTATAAATGTTTAGATTTCTAGGGAGCTTATTGGTATCATATATTATGGTAAGCACTCAAATGTAAACTGTTACTTTAAAATAGTAAAATATCAAGAACGTAAAAATCTCTGCAACTTAAATGGTCAGTTTGGTATTTGGCTTTATTATAGGCATTTGCAAGATATTTATTAAACAACCAAATGAACCAATACCATTTAATTTTGAAAACTGCCTACCTAATACAAAAGAATTGGTATTCTACACAAGTTCCTTGTGATTATTTTTGTAGGTGTGATGGGAATGAATTATGGATGGCACTACCCTTTCTCCTGTTTCTTGTCTGAGGTTTTGGTAAGGTGGAAATTAGAGGTGATGGACCTTAAAGTTTGAGCAGTTCAAGACACTCAACCAGTAAGTCAGAAAGAGAAAGACAAATACCGTATGCTAACACATATACATGGAATCTAAGAAAAAAAGAAAATGTCATGAAGAACCTAGGGGTGAGACGGGAATAAAGACACAGACCTAGTAGAGAATGGACTTGAGGATATGGGGAGGGGGAAGGGTAAGCTGTGACAAAGTGAGAGAGTGGCATGGACATATATACACTACCAAATGCAAAATAGATAGCTAGTGGGAAGCAGCCGCATAGCACAGGGAGATCAGCTCTGTGCTTTGTGACCACCTAGAGGGGTGGGATAGGGAGGGTGAGAGGGAGGGAGACGCAAGAGGGAAGAGATGTGGGGATATATGCATATATACAGCTGATTCACTTTGTTATAAAGCAGAAACTAACACACCATTGTAAAGCAATTGTATTCCAATAAAGATGAAAAACAACCACAATAGTGAGTAGAATTCAAATAAGTGCTAGTAGATATAAAAATAATAAAAAAGAAATTTTGGCACTAAAAAGCAAAAAAAAAGACACTCAACCAAGCACAGTCCATTTACCCAGGACAAGGAAACATATGATATTACTCTTATTTTTTCAACCACAATGGATTTGAACTTTTAGAAAATTGAAAATGCAAGATACAGATTTTATTTTATTTTTTAAGTTATTTATTTATTTATTTATTTATGGCGGCGTTGTTTCTTCGTTGCTGTGCATGGACTTTGTCTAGTTGTGGGGAGCGGGGGCTACTCTTCATTGTGGCGTGCAGGCTTCTCATTGCGGTGTCTTCTCTTGTTGCAGAGCACGGGCTCCAGGGCACACCGGCTTCAGTAGTTGCGGCGCACAGGCTCAGTAGTTGTGGCTCGCGGGCTCCAGAGTGCAGGCTCAGTAGTTGCGGCGCATGGGCTTAGTTGCTTTGCGGCATGTGGGATCTTCCCAGACCAGGGTTCGAACCCGTGTGTCCTGCATTGGCAGGCGGATTCTTAACCACTGCGCCACCAGTGAAGCCCAAGATACAGATTTTAATAAGAAAATATTAGGCAACAGTTCTCTTATCTCTATGTCTTTTTCTATCTCATTGATTGTGAAGAATACAATCATAGAGAAAGCAAAATCTACATGAGTTGAAAATTTTTTCCACCTGCATGCATGTTAGAGTGGATGTGTAACATCTTCACAGGGTTTGTGAAATCACTATTTCAGCACAGAAATTAAATATGACACTAAAATGATCTGACACTAATTAGTCTATTGAATAAGGGGAGGAGGATTGGCATTTGGTCATCGTTTAGAAGAAAAAAAAATCATTAACCTGTTAGGCAAAATACTTGTCTTTAAATTACCTCTTAATAAATATACTAGAAAATGAAATAAAATGGCAGTGCAGTGTTATGAAAGGAAAGCAATTGGGTTGATCTCAAAGTGAGTGAGTATAAAAATGAATGTTTTTTGTTTAGTTTGTTAATAATTTTATTCTTAGAGCTCTCAGGCAGGTAGCTTTTGGTCATTTTTAAGATCAATCAAAAAGTTCTAAACATTATTTTTAAGGTATGCAGATCAGTAGGCCCTCCCCGCCTCCTTTCTCTCTTTCTTTTAATTTTTTAATTTACTTTGGGGAGTTTTGGCTACCATTTATGTTCTAATCATGTTTTTCAGGAAGTGAATTTGAACTTTGAACCTCACCTAGTTTGAATCCTACCTCTATTGTTTTCTATCTCTATGACTTAGGGTAAGTTACTTAACCACTGTGAATTGTTTCTGGATATTTAAAACAGGGAAATCACAGGGTTGTTGCGAAGATGAAAGAAGATAACATAAAAGGGAACTTATTGCAGTGTTTGAGACATAGTAAGGGTTAGTAAATACTTCCAATTTTCATCTTTCTAATTGTCGTGAGCAGTTTACAATGAGATCTCATTACCACAGATTTTCCCTAAAATTATGAACCTTTTCCTACCCCTCTCCATTTTAAACCAAACCTTGAAATGACTGAACCTCATAGGAAGATGTCTCAATGCAGGTAATCCCAGTAGCAGGAGAGGTTGAAGCTCCCACAATGCAAAGTTGTCAGGCTCTGATCTGGCAGTAGCTGTGGGAATTAGTCTTAGCTTCTATTTTTAACTCTTCAAGGAGTTGATTGGATGACCTGGGAAAACTCAGTTGGCATCTTATTTTCTTTCTGAATTTCTTTCTGCATCTTATTTTCTTTCTGACTTGTACCATTTGTCTAATCACTCTTTTCACTGACTCATTATCAGAAATGATATGAAGGTTGTTGAATTAGGGTGTTGATTTCAGAGGTAATGTTATAGAAAATAGGAATTGTTCCCTTTCTTAAAAGCAATAGTTGACAATTTTATTTTTTTCTGATACAGTGTTGAAGTTCCTGGGAGAGGGCAACTTTAATTTATAAAGAGTTGTTAACATTCACTTCCTCTAACAAAAGCCTTTAAAGGTAATACTACTAACTATCTTCCTTGTACCCCAATCTTTTTTTTTTAATATGTAACTTTTGAAGTTTTTTTAATGTTAATCAATATCATTAAGTTGTCCAAAAAGGAAAATTAATCTGTTACTCCATTGTACACCATATACAAAGGAATCTTCTTGGTATATGATATCTTTCTATTTTACTGAATCTCAATGAATTTAGAGAGTACATGTAAGAATTTTAATATTCAGAGTCTTATTCATAAATGTGCACTACTGAGTAGATTCAATCACTAGCAACACCTTTAAACTGAAATCAAAAATAGAGCCTCAATTAACGTGAAAACTTTAGTACCGGAAACACCTGCCTATAAAAACTGCACTGTTAGTATACAGACGAGCTTTAGTATGATAACCATTTTGTTGGGCTTAAAAAGCACATAATTTTACATTTTTTTCTTATTTGACTTTTTATCATTATGTGGACCATTTAGGTCTAAGGAAACAAGTACAAAAACTGCCTAAAAAGCCTTCCATTTAATATGTAAGCCATAGTTGTCCACAAGAGAGAATTTTGTGGTGATCAACAACTCTAGCCAAATCGGCAATAATTTATTTCAGTTGGTAGAGTCTAATCATGTGTACCTAACTATGTTCTTTTAAGTAAAAAGTGTAAAACATTTTTAGTAGTAAGTTTGTCCTGAATTTCCAAATCTATATTTTTAATCCCTGTTTGAATACTGAATTCATTAGCTATTCACCAAAGGCTTGAGGCATAGATTTTGGGCATAGTCTGCTTCTAAGATGAGATGTAGCAAACAGTCTGAATTCCTGTTTTAAATATACACGTGCATACACGTATATTATACACACATTTATATACAGACATTCCCCGAATTACAATGGTTCCACTTAGCGATGTTTCAGCTTTACCATGGTGCGAAAGCGATACTCGTTTAGTAGAAACTATAGTCTGAATTTTTTCAGAGTATACTTCGAATTTAGAGTAGAAACTATCCTTTTCCCAGACTACTGATAAGCAGCATGATGCTCTCTGTGATGCTGGGCAGCAGCAGCGAGCCACGCCTCCCACTCAGCGACTGGATCACAACTGACACACTTAACCACCGTTCTGGTTTTCACTTTCAGTACAGTATTCAATAAAACAAATGAGGTATTCAACAGATTATTATAAAATAGGCTTTCTGTTAGATGATTTTGCCCAACTTTAGGCTGATGTGAGTGTTCTGAGCACCTTTAACGTAGACTAGGCTAAACTATGATGGTTGGTAGATTGGGGTGTAGTATAAGCATTTACAATTTATGATATTTTCAATTGATGTTGGGTTTATCAGGATGCAATGCCATAGTAAGTTAAGGAAGATCTGTACTTTATGTGTATTATATATATTAATTATATTTAGCCAATTATGTGTGTAAATGTATATATGCATATATATGCATGTATATGTGTCTGTTTTCATGAACATTTGCCTTCTCTTTCAAATATTTGATTATATTTATTTATTTTTTAATTTTTTGATTATATTTAAAATAAACAGAGAAGTTCTTGGAGAAGCATTTGAAAAATCTTTGTTTCCAGAGTCAAGTTTTGCAAAGAAAACTTATTTTTTCGCTAGCTGTTTATTTTTCAATAGTTAAAAAAATATTTTTTAAATTTCAAAGTGATTCTTTAATATATGAATACGAATATGTATTTACTTCAGGCACTATATATGTGATTTATACATATGTGTATTTATATATATTTAAATGTTTTTAAACCTGATCTTACTGGGTTATAACTACTATCCAATTATGTGAGAATAGTGATATTGTTGCCTTTCAGCTTAGAACATGCTTCTGTTTCATTTGATTATATTTTATCCATTAAGTGCTCTGGCCTTCCATTAGCTCTTTTGCTTTGAGGAATACATTTTATAGTGTATTAGAAATAGTCTTCGATTTTTCATGCCATAATTTTCCAGTGTCTCACAAAATCCTAATTTGGAATGTTCTGACTTGAATGGTGTCTCAGAATATAGACTTGTCCCTTTTGCAATCATCAGATCTGTTGGTTAGGTACAGTCTTTCTTATTTTTTCTGTTGGAGAGAGGGAGGAAGGAAACTGCACTATGGAACTTTCCAGTGTTTTTTTTTTTTTTCCTTACGCTTGTACCAAAAAAATGCAGTCTTCTAGTAAAACTAGAAACATGAGTGTGGCAGTTACATAGTTCCAAATGAGGACAACCTAATATACTGTAATTTTTTCAAGTAAGAGAATAACCCAGGTAGTATACTATTAACTAGATTTTTTTAAATAGCCATTTGTTGATTAATAATTCTATTCTTTTTCCATTCTTAGTTTCATAACAATTTTACACAAAGGCTTATATTAACAAATGCCATCAGTTGTATTGTTGGTTTCCTCTTGCTTTCTGATTAGTTCTATAATTTAAAAATTTCAAAATGCTTAAAGTTCAGACTTCTCAACTAGAAAACATAAGCACAGTAAAAGCAGTGTTTTTAAAATTAATTCTGGAATATATTTCTTTTGATGGTAAAGACATATAAGATTACAGATGTGTATGTTTGGATGCTATATAAATAAAAGTAATATGATTAATCATGTATTAATTTATACTACCAGAAATTCCCTCTAAATCCTTTCTAGGACACAAATATTTATGACATTTCTATATTGTTCTCATTTTATTATTTTAATGAAATATTATACAGGTAGTATTTCATAAAAACACTGCATCAATTGAATACTAGTTTAGGAATTTTAATTTAGTATGTAAATATACTAACTTCTGTTGAAATTGCTATATATAGCTTAGGGTCAAAATGAATTTGAAGGTTATTAGTGTTATTATTCTGGTTTTTATTAGCTGCTGTCTCAAATTAATTATAAAGACAAAAATATCCCTGGCTTAGAGTTTCTGCACTATTAGTGACATACCGAGATGTCTCTTGGGTATCAGTAAATGATATATTTTAGAGCATAACTTATGAAATGACATATTTTAGAGCATAACTTATGAAATGACTTGCCGGTTGGCAGACCACCTTTGACAATAAAATATATTTGATAGTCTACCTTTGCAAATTCATTGTACCACACAAATGTGATCTTGGTAATTGACATATGACTATTAAGCTTCAATCATTCTCCATAATATTCCTATTACCAATTATTAACAGAATAAAGGGGAGATAACAATTCTATAGTATTTATTCAGATTTTTATTTAAACTCGAGTATAATCTATATTTCTATAGTGCATTTTTTATCTAACGCCTCACTTAAGCAGAAGGAAGTGTTCTAGAGCTTTGTTATCGCTTTTAAATGAAGTAATCTTTAACTATCTTTTATTTAAAAATACTAAGAAAGTTTCATGGTCTTTAATTAAATATAAATATTGGAATTGTCTATGAAACTTTTGAAATGGTCAATCACATAAAAATATAGGGAGATCCTTTAAAGCAGGGGTCCACAACCCCCTGGCTGTGTTAGGAACCCGGCCGACCAGCAAGGAGGTGGGCGGCGGGCGAGCTAGAGACGTTTCATTTGCTGCTCCCCATGGCTCGCCATCGCTGGCATTACAGCCTGAACCAACTATCCTCCCCTGCTCACCGTGTTGGTGGAAAAATTGTCTTCCATGAAACCGGCCCCTAGCTCCAAAACAGTTGGGGATCACTGCTTTCAAGCATATGAATTTCTAATATATTTATTTAGGTTATATATGCTGAACTATTTTTTACGTAATAGCTCATAGGTAACCTTCACTATTAAGTATTTTATGATGCTTAGAATCGAAAACAATACAGAAACTAACAAATTAAAATTGTTTTTTGTAAAATGTCAAGTGAGAAGAGAACGTTAAATAATAAATACAGCATATTCACAACTTGGTTTTGAATATCACACACATAGAGAGAAAAGACCCAAAGAAAATTTAAAAATTATTTATCAATGGTTAACTCAAGAAATAAGCGAGTCAGGTCAGGGCGACCTTTACTTTCTCCTGTTCTTATTCTGTATTTCCAAATTCATTGCAATATGTATGTATTACTTTCAGAACTGTTTAAGAAGAAATGTGCCAGTTTGGATAATTTTTCTTTTAGTGTCTAAACATTGCCGAGTGTTGTTAAAATGTTCAGGTTTTATGTAGCTTTCTGGAAGATCTAGCTGGCCGTAAAGAACTGAATATATTAGAGGAGGGGGAGTTTTCCCATCTTGAAATAATAATGGTAAATAATATTTTTAAAGCATTAAATAATTTTCAAAGTATTTTTGTATACATTTTCTCCTCAGACCATCCTAACTCTCTAGAGTTGGTAGAAAAAGGATTATACTCATTTTGCCCAGGGTGGGGGTTGGAGGGTGGGAATTGAAATTCAGGAAGTTTAGCAAATTGCCCATTTAGGCCGTGCACAGTTATTAAGTGGCAGGGCCAGAATTCTAACCTGTTTCATGCCATGGCCAATCTAGTGCTTTCCTCTATGCTGTAGGAACTGGACATATTTAAGAGGTAAGCACAAAAATGGAAATAGGTCTGAATCTTGCTCTAGTTACAAATTTGCCTATAGACCTCACTGGAGCCTGAACCAGGAAAATCTATATGAATTTCTTTCTTCAACCCAAAGAAATGGCCATGTTAAATAATTCCTAGGTTTAATTTTAAAATATCTATACTGTCTGTTTTTTCACCATATTCCAGTTTGTGTATCTTGTGTCTATCAACTACTCCAAAGAACCATGCTTCCTACCTAAAGGATTGCATTGCTTAATAAACAAACATTGACAATTCTGATGCTAACCTGAATTAAATAATATACCAATCATTTATGAGAGCCGCCTTAGTATTTTTACACTCCTGAAATATCATCTCTATAACCTGCTTTTTAAAATAGTCTGACACCTACCGAGTACTCTTTCACTTCCTACAAGAAATCAAGAAAAAGAAAGCATTTGTGTTTTTAATTTTAGTGAAGGGTTCTTGATTTACGAATTAGTCATTTAGTGTCATTTGAATTTCAAGTGTGCCTCAAGTAGTTGAGTTTCTTTCTGTATGACTTCTCCAGAGTTTTCACATATATATCATCATTAATTTCATCTTTCACTTGGGATTAGTAAAAAACAGGTTTATTTATTACTATTTCTTAGTTTTCTTCATTTCAAATATTCAGTGCCTTATCAAAAATAATATTATAGTCTTATTACTGTTCATTGATAACAGATAATACCAAGAAATTGTGATTCTGGTTTTCAGTTAAAAAAACAAAATGAGAAACTAAAGAAATAATTACTATAACAATTTTTTTCTTCATTTAGCTAATCAGATATTCACATCAGTGAGTGTTAGATTTTGAGACTATGAATCCCAATACTAAATGTTTTATATATTCAGAGAAGTGAAAAATAATAATTATTATGCTTCCTCTGTGCTAAATACTGTTTTAAAGCCAATTGGAATCCCCCCTCACAACAATCCTAAGATGTAGGTACTCTTTGCACCTATTTTACAGCCGGACAAACTGAGGCACAGAATGATTAAATTATTCATGGTCACACAGCTAGTAAGGCACAGATACAGTATTTAAAATCAAGTCTGTTTTTGTGAGAGTCCACATTCCCAACCCCTGTAATGAAAGCGTGTGATCCCTACTATTTGCTATATACCCATTTACTTGCTTTGTGGAAAGAAAGGGAGTGAGGGAAGAGGAGGGAAAGGGAGGGAGGGAAAGAGGAAAAGAAGGCGGAATGGAGGGAGGCAGGAGAATTGTCAAAATTCTGCCAGCTTGTTGATACTCTTTGTTATTTCTTATAATAAGGTTGAAATTAAGGACTTGTAGAGATTTACCTGGAATAAATAATTTTAAATTTCCTTAAGGGAAGTCTCTGGTAATATTATCAGATGGAGACAGCAAGTGAATTTCTGTTTAATTCTATTCATAATTAAAATGCTATATCAGGCTCATATTTGGAACAAACACAGTTCTGGTAATTCTCATAGTAATAATTCTACATTTCCTTAAATTTGTTATCATTTTTTTCACCCTCAACACTCTCGGCTTATTTAATTTTAGTACCTACTCTTTTTCAAAAGTCCATAAATTTTAGTTAGGCTTAAATCATAGGAAAATTGAAGAAAGTTTAGAGCCTGTAACAGAAGGAAACCACCCCCTTCCCACCCCGAGAGCCCAGCTCTGTCCATTTCTATCAGAGCTACACCACCAAGAATGGAGGAATTATTCTGATTGGTCAGATTTATGACACATTCTGTTACATAGGGTGACTGTATTCGTTTAGAGGTACAGAGCAACAGTTTCACATTTCTTCTTGTCCGTTGCCTGGTCCTGTGAAAGCAGGTAAGTGGAGTGAAGGTCCTCAAAACCTAGACCTCAGTCTCTTGTTCTGTTCCATTCCATTCACCAGGGTGAGCTTAATCCAGCAGAAGAGTGAGCTCTTCTGTGTTTCGCTGGATGTTTCCATGCAGATGAGTCAAGTTCCATTTTGAGCCTAGAAAATCTTGCATGCTCTCTCATCAACTTCTTCCTTTTCTGAGTATGTACTCAGAAAATGGTAACATGCCCCCAGTAAGCCTTTACCACAGCTCTGACTCAGGGTTCTTAGGAAGTAATTCCAAATGTCAGCCATGTTCTGTATTTTAATCAACAGATAATTTGTACTTATAGTTAACATTTACTCTGGATTATTCACGTGTTCTTATGCAGTTGGAACCTATTTCTGTCTTCATGTGCTTAAAGCTAGGATGAGTACGGATTTTAATCAAGATAATTTAGAAATTTTATTAAGTGTTTTTTATGTGGCAGGCACTGTTCTAGGTACTGGTGATAGAGTTTTAAACAGAGTGGTTACAATCCACACTCTAAGAAAGGGTACTTAACATTAAAATTCAAACAGGAAAGATGTACAGAAATCATACGCAAAAAACCAGAGTCAGTTTAATATGCATGGTTGGCATCTTGGGGATAGAAGAAATCTAACACAAGGAGTTTTACAAGACTGATGATATATAGTCACTTCAGGTGAACTTTGTTTTATTTAAAACAAGCAACTTTTTTTCAAACCAAGTAAAAAAATTATTGACAGTGATTATGCAACTTTATAGCTCCTTATTTTAGTAAAGAGAGGGTGCTTTGACTTATGATACGAGGCAATTTCAGTATTTTGATAAACTAACCTGCAGCATTTTAGAAATTAAGCTTTTACATTGATGGAAATTCTGATATTTGCCCATCAGTTTTATTTCATGCCTCCAAAATGATATTTTCCAATTTTAAATGAAAAACTGGCATATTATCTGTTGACACTACAGTTCCAAGTTTTATCATAGGAAAAGATGGGTGAGAGGAATCCCCAGCTCAAAATCCTATCCAAATTTGAATTCTGAAAGTCTTTTTTTCATTGATTAGTAGGTGTTGGTATCACATTATTTGCAATGACAGAGGACATTGTCAGGTGGTTATTAGCATTCATTGCAGCACTGGCTTCTGAGAATGTAGTAGTTTTTTTTTTTAAACCACGTTGTCTCCTCTTGATCCATGACTCCAACTCTAAAAATATCTTGACTCATTCATACATCATACATTCAAGAAATAATTACTGATCGCATATACTATTCCAGATACCAGGCTGGTCGCTAGGGAGTCAAAATGACTAAGGCACAGGCTTGGCTGTCAAGGAGACCCCAAGGTAGTGAATCTTTGCTTCTTACTCTTCAAGTGGCATTGATCCTGTGTAATCAGAAGTAATAGGGAATTAAGTAGCATTCATATTGTAATTAAATGTAGATAGAGCCAGATGATTTTCCAAAATCAGGCTTAATCAGAGATAGGGCAAGAATGTTTCTTGGGATTTTTCCTTGATGAGCATTGTTAACTATCCTTGAGATGCAATAACAGAAGTCACTAAGTAATTTATCAATTTGGTTTCCTATGGGAACCAAGATGAAGGACGTTTTCTCCTTTAGTCATTGACTTTCTACAGAGATAGCGAAGGCGCTTCAACTTTCCCAGACAAGAAATCACCAGTAAACAGCAGTGAAGGTAGAGGTGGGTTATTTACTCCTATGAGGTTGAGAATATTAGTGAGCTGCATTTTGACCACTTGTCAAACATTTTGACATCTTGGAACAGAAAGTGTTATTTAAATATAAAAAGCATTTTCTGTTGAATTGCTGTTAGTCATCCCTATGAGGAAATGACCTATGAAGTAATAGATCGGGAATAAGATTGATTTCTGCTAAAGAGTCCTTAAAGTAGCTACATGTTTCAATTTGTGGGTTTTTTTCAACCATTTGTAAGTTACCACAGTAAAAACCCCATATAAAAAGCTATCTGAACTTACTTTCCAGCATTCTTTCCTGGGCTTTCTCTATCTTTCCCCCCTCCCTCTCTCTCAGATCAGAAGGAGAGCAATGGGTCTGAAGCTTTAGCAAGAATCAGAAGGCTTGTCAAAACAATGATTTCCGGAGCCTCCGCTGGGAATTTGCATTTCTAACAAGTTTCTAGGAGAAACTTCTGCTGCTGTTACTTATTTGATGAACCACTGCTCAAGTAAAAGGACTGGGAATTTAGGAAGTAGAAAGATGGAGACCTATGAAAAGCTGAAGTCAGCCTCTGTTCTTCACCAAGCTGCCCAAGCTATTGGGAAGATCATCACTAGTGCCCCAGGGAAGTGTACTGAAAGTCACACCGATTAGAATGGGCATCATCAGAAAATCTACAAGCAACAAATGCTGGAGAGGGTGTGGAGAAAAGGGAACCCTCTTGCACTGTTGGTGGGAATGTAAATTGATACAACCACTATGGAGAACAGTATGGAGGTTCCTTAAAAAACTAAAGATAGAATTACCATATGACCCAGCAATCCCACTACTGGCACATACCCAGAGAAAACCAGAATTCAAAAAGACACATGCACCCCAGTGTTCATTGCAGCACTATTTACAATAGCCAGGTCACGGAAGCAACGTAAATGCCCATTGACAGACGAATGGATAAAAAAGACGTAGTACATACATAAAATGGAATGAACTTGGGTCATTTGTAGAGACATGGATGGACCTAGAGACTGTCATACAGAGTGAAGTAAGTCAGAAAGAGAAAAACAAATATCGTATATTAACACATATATGTAGAATCTAGAAAAATGTTACAGCTGAACCGGTTTGCAAGGCAGAAATAGACATAGATGTAGAGAAGAAACGTATGGACACCACCGGGGGAAAGCAGGGCAAGGGTGCTGGTGGTGGGATGAATTGAGAGATTGGGATTGACATGTATACAGTAATATGTATAAAATAGATAGCTAATAACTTGCTGTATAAATAAATAAATTCATTTAATTTAATTAAAAAAAAAGAAATTGGCCCTCCTCTGAGTAAGTGATTGGCCGAGGGCATCATGTAGAACACTCTTGACTGTCCTACTCTTAAGCCCAGCTTTGCAGTGAATGAGCCATTTAACCTCTCTTTACCCCAGTCTTTCTCAGATTCAAAATAGTAACAGTAATTTCCCTTCCCTCTTGTTAAAAAACAAGACAAAACAAAAATGCAAATCCTGATGGTGCTTTGCCTTTGTGGAAAATTCTTTGGATTTATACATCTATTTCTCTGATGTAGTAAAGAAGAAATTTAGCAAAATTTCTCTCTGTCCGTAAAGATTTTAGGCTTTTAAGCTTAACTCTTTAGCGAAAACTCCCAAATGCCTGCTCTCCACTGCCTGGGGCTAGACATTTCCTTGATTCTGTCTAAGAGGTGGGGAGCCACAAGGGAACAAGTACTTAAGGAGACTCTAAAAAGACCTATCTATTCTGCACGCCCTTCACCACCACCAGCTCTCCAGTTTATCCACTGCTCTTTTCACTTTTCCCACACCTCTTACCTTGTACTTTCAACACTCAACGTTCTCCCATCCAAAGGCCCTTGCATTTACGATTTCATCTTCCGGAAATGTTCTAGAAAAGTAGTCCATACACATATAAATAGAATATGATACTAGAGGTTATGATAATAGATAGGATATGACTACCTTCCAGTTTCTGGTCAAATGTCACCACATCAGTGAGACCTTGATCATCCTATAAAAAACAACTGTTGTGCATCCCCATGCAGGTGCACACATTAACCTACACATGCTCTATTCCATCTCTGATATGTTTTTCTCCATATGTTTGTTCCCATCTGCCAAACAATATATCAATATTTTGGTATTGGTTTATTTTCTGGCTCTTCCCTAGGTAGAATGCAAATTCCGTGCAGGTAGAGTCATGGTTTTTTCACTGCAGAACCTACAACCATCATTGGCACATAAGAGTCGCTCAGTAAATATTTCTAGAGTGAAAAAAAGAAAGGTGATATATCCTTACGTTAGATTATCCAGTGCAAATTTTGGTATCTTTTGCATTACTTGCTCAAATGATCTTATATACTCCAGTCATACTTACCTATTGGCAGTTCTTTAGAACCACCATTGCTCTTTATGCCCTCTTGTCTTTTTTAAAATTTTATTTTATTTTTTTAACATCTTTATTGGAGTATAATTGCTTTACAATGGTGTGTTAGTTTCTGCTTTATAACAAAGTGAATCAGCTGTATATATGCATATATCCCCATATCTCTTCCCTCTTGCGTCTCCCTCCCACCCTCCCTATCCCACCCCTCTAGGTGGTCACAGGACATATATACACTGACTGCCAAATGTAGTGGGAAGCAGCCACATAGCACAGGGAGATCAGCTCTGTGGTTTGTGCCCTCTTGCTTTTTAAATCTTGCTGTAGCCTCTGCCTAGAATGTTCATTTCTGAAACTTTTTTGTTGTCTTTCACGTCTACATTTCCTTCAAAACACAAATCAGGTGTCCTGTTCTTCAAAAATATTTCATGATAAACTCGTTCTTTCTCTGTGTCCTCCTTCCCACCCAGGCACCCTATCCTGGCACATATCTATTCATTATGTTATACTATTCTGTCCAGTTGAAACCCCTCCCAGCTTTACCAGAGACCACTTGAAAGCAGGGACTGCTTCTGACATCAAAAGCACAATGCCCCCAATGCCTGGCATATGACAGCTACTCATAAATGATTAATAAATGAACAACAAGCCACCTTATTCTTTTTTCTTATCATAAGAAGCTACTCTTCATTGCTTTAAACTTCTAAAATTGCCCTGAGGGATATAGTAGTAATGAGTGTTCCTGAAAATCAAGAGAATGGGCACTTATGATAAGTAGCTTGAAGATCAGCCAAGTGAAAACTGGAGTAGCTCTCAAACGAGGAAGAGGAGTGAGGCATTCAAGCTTCTTTAGGAGTAGCAAGTAGCAGTGATGCTGGTGTTCACACTGCCATGAAGAAAACCGCTGCCATGTGAAGCTCCTAACATGAGTAAATATGTAGTATCTCTGAGGTATGTGATAGTATGTGATAGTAGATCATGACAAAACTCTACAGCAACCTTGTTTCTGGATTTTACCTCATCCAGCATCACTTGGTGTATGTTGAGGTAATGCACAAATTTTACTAGGTAATTAGTCTAGGAATTATTCCTCTAGGGTAGAAAGATGCTATGTTACTTCAGTCGTGTTGCTATAACAAAATACCACCAACTGGGTAGATTATAACGACAGCAATTATTGCTCACAGTTGTGGAGGTTGGGAAGTCCAAGACTGAGGTGCTAGCATGTTTGCCTTCTGGTGAGGACCTTCTTCCTGGTTCATAAGCTGATACCAACTCCCTGTGTCCTCACATGGTGGAAAGGGCAGGGGATCTTTCTGGAGCCTCTTTTATAAGGCATTAATTTCATTCATGATGGTTCCATTGTTACGACTCAAGCACTTCCCAAAGGTCCACCTACTAATACTATCACATTGGGCATTAGGGTTTCAGCATAGGAATTTCAACATAGGAATTCAATGTATAAAGCATTCAGACCATAGCAGATACTTGGGACTCGAAGCTTGTTCTAAACTTTATAGCCGGGAAGACTCTGTGAAGCTAGTATGTGTGGCTGAGTCATGAATGTTTGAAGATGATAAAAGACCCATCCCAGCAGAAAAATCCTACACACAACTGAGAAACCACTGGGCATTGTGAATGAGTGTATGCCTTGGCAGAAAGATTTTACAGCTGTTCCTCCTCACATCTGTGAATTATGCATGATATTGCAAGAGGACTTTTTAAATATGAGCAATTTGGAGCAAAAATGACAGAAAAGAGAAGTGCAAAGGAACAAGGTGAGTGAGTATTGAAAGGCAGAAGTGGTATATTGGTAGGCCTGGAAATCAACTGTGAGTAATTTAAATTGATTAAATGTAGCATAGAAAATGTACAAGAAAAGGTTGAGGGGATCAAATTAACAGGCAAAAGAAACAATTTTCTCAACAGTATCATTTTTGGCAGATCAAAGTGAAAGCAGTCCATAAGAGATTGAGAAAATGAGTCTATTTTCTCATTCCTTTGTCATGCGACCAAGGAATAAAATAATTCTTTGGTCACATGACTAGATCTAAGGTGAAAATTAGAACTTTATCTCCATATAAGGAGGCAGTCATTCTCAGGAAATAACATTTAATTTGAACAAGAAAGAGGAGATCAGAGGCATGAACCAAGAGATAAGAACTTGTCTCATTCGTAAACTATGGGGCCCAACTGTCGAACAAGAATCAGTATCGAGGCTGCAGAGAACAAAGTTGTATTTGGGGTCTTAATAATTGCAATCCTGGAGACACAGATTCAGGTAAAACCCAAAGATGTTTTGTGGAAGAGAAAGAGTCAGGGACTTATAAAGATAAAAGGTACAAGGTTGTTAAAGCTGTCTGGCAGGGATTATGATTGACTCTGACGCAGGAAAGGAAATATTTGTCCTTAAGGGATTCTCTGTCACAAGTTATTTTAGGGTAAGGGTCCGATAAGTATCTTGAGTTTCTAGAACGTGGGCAGATGCTCTGGATGCCTGTGTCAAAGCAATAGGTAGTCAAAGTTCAGATTCCATCTCGGCTGAGATGTGCCTAAGTCACACTTCCTCAGTGGCTTCCTCAGAGGCTCCATTTGAGAGAGCTCTCCCTACCAATAATGACTCCATTTCTGTTTTCCTTTCACACAACTTACCTTCACTCCTCAGATTTGTTGGGAACTGATAAGCATATTCTCACCATAGTACTTGTTGTCGCTCACTTGCATTAGAGTGTACCGTATCCAACATCAATAACTGATTATTGAGTTTTGTTGTATTTTTCTCAAATTCAGAGTTATTTATTTTAAAGCATCAGTAAGCAAACTATGGCCTACAGGTCAAATCTATTCTTGGGCTAAGAATGGTTACTGCATTTTGAAAAGGTTGTAAGAAAAGAAAAAAGGAAAAAAAGGAAGAATATGTGTTCGAGACCTATGTAGGTCATAAAGACAAAAATATTTGTTACCTGGAGGGCTTAAATTTAAGGGGATAAAGTTGATATTCACATTCATTATATATATATGAATATAATAAATATATTATGAATAACAACTGAACATAATAAATGTATATACTGAATGCGAAGGTTTATATATACACAGTTAATTATCAGAGAACAATTTTGTCTTACACATTGTAGAATTTCACACCCTAAAGGGTGGATTTCTAGATAAGAGAAAGAGAAGATATATATTTACCAGTTTATAGTTCACTGAGGACAAGAAGGAAGAGGATTGAGGCAAGTTCACTTCATTTTTGCAATTACAACATTACAGAGGAAAATGAAGTAAAAAATGTGAAACAGAAGCCTGATTGTGGAAGATGCATGAAGGGAATGAATAAGGCAATGAAAGGGTATAAACTGCTTTGAGAGCTCTGATGCCAGGAGGAAAGTGGAAAGTAGTAATGTATGTCCCTGCAGGTATTTGTAGATTGTCTTACACTCTGAGATTTCTCTGCTGCTGCCCCTCCCCTAAACAAGTGTCAGAGAGGATTGGAGCTCTAGCTTCACAGCGCTTGCTGACTTTTCAAGAGAAACATTGTACAGATAGACCCACAGACATACTTAAATAGATATCCACAGCTCTGTTGGATGTGTAGTATTTAGCTTCTTCGGTCTGTGTGTGAAACACTTCTAACATGCTTCCCCTACTCCAATGGCCACAGGGCCACCAGTTTTCAACCTGTTTTCTCTGTCCTGTTAAACACACCTCTTTTTCTAGCAGCTGAATGGGAAGGAAGACCCCCCCCTTCAGTTGTTATCTTCCTCGAAACTGTTCATTCTAAACGAATTCTCACATTTCCCTTCTGAATCTATCTACCGTCTCCCTCTATGTCTAAACTCCTCCTGCTAGCCAAATTTATTGAGCGCTGAAATGTATACCAATTACCGTTTGTCAGTGGCGTTTAACCCTCACACATATTATCCACATTACACAGGTAAATATTGAGACTTAGAGAAAGTAAGAAACTTGCCAAAAGTTGCACACTTAACAAGTGACATGTCTAGGATTCAGGCACAAAAGGTTTGAGCCCAGAGGCTATGCTCTTAATCGTGAAGTTAAGCCCTCTGGGAAGAAGTTAAGACCTGTTCAAGGGAAATGGAGGGTCCATACCAGTTCCCTTATTTATACCAGCTGCCAGAGGGGAAAGTTTAACAGAAAAGTGTTCCCATTTAATTTTTCTATTTCTTTAACCATTGAATTAAACAATAACACATCCTTCTTAAATGTAATCTCTCTTTGATTCAAGCTTTCTGATTATTTCAGAAACTTCAGTGAATAGTTTATATCTTCATAAATTTTTTCTTTAATTTCAGAACTTTGTGAGAAGGAAAATGTTATTTTCTTTTAAGTGATTAGATAATTTTATAATATTCTACGCTAAAAAGTATACTTATAGTATAGTATATATAAAATTCTATGTATTTAATGCATACTTTTGTTAAAGCATTGTAAAATAACAACTGAATTGTACTCAAATAAATACATCATTATTCCTCAACATTGACTTAATATGCACTATAGTTCATATTTTTTTCTGATTAGTTCAGAATTATCAAATTAGAGAATTATCATTTTGAGACTGGTTTTTACTAACTCTAACTTCCATGTTCCTAATGAATAAACTAAGCTTTATTTATCCTTAATATTTTCTGACCTCTTCACTTCAACTGAAATCTCGATTGTTTCAAATGATTCCCTTACCATTTCCACTACAAATTTAGCTTTCTCTTTCTCTCGTATAGGAAGAGCCAGCCTGCTTCTTACATTTATGCCACTTTCTGAT
>NW_020174446.1:5312-8306 GCF_003031525.2 Neophocaena asiaeorientalis asiaeorientalis | reverse complement strand
AATATATAAGGCAACTGCTAACAGATATAAAAGAGGAAATCAGCAGTAACACAATAATAGCAGGGGACTTTAGCACCTCACTTACACCAATGGAGATCATCCAGACAGAAAATTAATAAGGAAACACAAGCTTTAAATGACACAAGAGACCAGATAGATTTAATGGATATTTATAGTCCAAGAGATCATTGAAGAAATAAAAGGGAATCAAAAACTACCTAGAGACAAATGACAACAAAAACACGATGATCCAAAACCTATGGGATGCAGCAAAAACTGTTCTAAGAGGGAAGTTTATAGCAATAAAAGCCTACCTCAAGAAACAAGAAAAATGAACAATCTAACCTTACACCTAAAGGAACTAGAGAAAGAAGAACAAAACCCAAAGTTAATAGAAGGAAAGAAATCATAAAGATCAGAGCAAAAATAAATGAAATAAAAACAATAGCAAAGATCAATAAAACTAAAAGCTGGTTCTTTGAGAAGATAAACAAAAATGATAAACCTTTAGCCAGACTGAAGTAAAAGAGAGGACTCAAATCAATAAAATTAGAAATGAAAAAGGAGAAGTTGTAACAGACACCACAGAAATACGAAGCATCCTAAGAGACCTCTACAAGCAACTCTATGCCAATCAAATGGACAACCTGGAAGAAATGGACAAATTCTTAGAAAGGTATAACCTTCCAAGACTGAACCAGGAAGAAATAGAAAATATGAACAGACCAATCACAAGTAACGGATTTTAAACTGTGATTAAAAATCTTCCAACAAACAAAAGTCCAGAACCAGATGGCATCAGAGGTGAATTCTATCAAACATTTAGACAAGAGCTAACACCCAATCTTCTCAAACTCTGCAGAAATTTTCAGGGAAAGGAACACTCCCAGACTCATTATATATGAGGCCACCATCACCCTGATACCGAAACCAGACAAAGATACTACAGAAAATGAAAATTAGAGACCAACATCACTGATTAATATAGATGTAAAAATCCTCAACAAAATACTAGGAAACAGAATTGAACAACACATTTAAAGGATCACGCACCATGATCAGGTGGGGTTTATCCCAGGAATGCAAGAATTCTTCAATATACACAAATCAATCAATGTGACACACCATATTAAAAAATTGTAGAATAAAAATATGATCATCCCAATAGATGCAGGAAAAGCTTTCAACAAAATTCAACACCCATTTATATTAAAAGTCTCCAAAAAGTGGGCATAGAGGGAATCTACCTCAACATAATAAAGGCAGTATATGACAAACCCACAGCAAACATCATTCTCAATAGTGAAAAACTAAAAGCATTTCCTCTAAGATGTCCACTCTCACCACTATTACTCAACATATTTTGGAAGTCCTAGACACAGTAATCAGAGAAGAAAAAGAAATAAAAGGAATACAAATTGGAAAAGAAGAAGTAAAATTGTCACTGTTTGCAAATGACACGATACTACACATAGTGAATCCTAAAGATGCCACCAGAAAACTACTTGAGCTAATCAATTAATTTGGTAAAGTTGCAGGATACAAAATTAATGCACAGAAATCTCTTGCATTCCTATACACTAACAATGAAAGATCAGAAAGAGAAATGAAGGAAACAATTCCAATC
This sequence comes from Neophocaena asiaeorientalis asiaeorientalis, assembly GCF_003031525.2. Lineage (NCBI taxonomy): Eukaryota > Metazoa > Chordata > Mammalia > Artiodactyla > Phocoenidae > Neophocaena > Neophocaena asiaeorientalis. The sequence goes on along the minus strand of NW_020174446.1, from coordinate 6,679 downwards.
ACCATTGCAACAAAAAGAATAAAATACGTAGGAATGAGCCTACCTAAGGAGGTAAAAGACCTGTACTCAGAAAACTATAAGACACTGCTGAAAGAAATGAAAGATGATATAAACAGATGGAGGTATAAACCATGTTCTTGGATTAGAAGAATCAATATTGTGAAAATGACTATACTACCCAAAGCAATCTACAGATTCAATGCAATCCCTATCAAATTACCAGTGGCTTTTTCTACAGAACTAGAACAAACAAAATCTTAAAATTTGTGTGGAGACACAAGAGACCCCCAATAGCCAAAGCAGTCTTGAGGGAAATTAAAAGAGCTGGAAGAATCAGACTTCCTGACTTCAGACTATACTACAAAGCTACAGTAATCAAGACTATATGGTACTGGCACAAAAACAGAAATACAGATCAACTGAACAAGATAGAAAGCCCAGAGATAAACCTACTTACCTATGGCTAACTCATCTATGACAAAGGAGGCAAAGATATACAATGGAGAAAAGACAGTCTCTTCAGTAAGTGGTGCTGGGAAAACTGGACAACTACACGTAAAAGAATGAAATTAGAACACTCCATAACACCATACACAAAAATAAACTCAAAAAGGATTAGACATCTAAATGTTAGACAAGACACTATAAAACTCTTAGAGGAAAACATAGGCAGAACACTCTATGACATAAATCACAGCAAGATCCTTTTTGACCCACCTCCTAGAGAAGTGGAAATAAAAACAAAAATAAACAAATGGGACCTAATGAAACTTCCAAGCTTTTGCACAGCAAAGGAAAACATAAACAATAATAAAAGAGAACCCTCAGAATGGGAGAAAATGTTTTCAAATGAAGCAAATGATACAGGATTAATCTCCAAATTTTACAAGCAGCTCATGTAGCTCAATATCACAAAAACAAACAACCCAATCCAAAAATGGGCAGAAGACCTAAATAGACATTTCTCCAAAGAAGATATACAGATTGCCAACAAACACATGAAAGGATGCTGAACATCACTAATCATTAGAGAAATGCAAATCAAAACTACAGTGAGGTATCATCTCACAGCAGTCAGAATGGCAATCATCAAAAAATCTACAAACAATAAATGCTGGAGAGGCATTTACTGGAGAAAAGGGAATGCTCTTGCACTGTTGCTGGGAATTTAAATTGGTATAGACACTAGGGATAACAGTATAGAGGTTCCTTAAAAAACTAAAAATAGAAGTACCATACGACCCAGCAATCCAACTACTGGGCATTTGCTCTGAGAAAACCATAATTGAAAAAGAGTTATGTACAACAATGTTCATTGCAGCTCTATTTACAGTAGCCAGGACATGGAAGCAACCTAAGTGTCCATC
>NW_020174446.1:2413-4642 GCF_003031525.2 Neophocaena asiaeorientalis asiaeorientalis | reverse complement strand
TATATGTATAATTGATTCACTTTGTTATACAGCAGAAACTAACACTCCATTGTAAAACAATTATACTCCAATAAAGGTGTAAAAGGAAAAAAAAAAGAAAGCAAGCCCAGGGATAAACCTACACACCAATGGTCAACTAATCTATGACAAAGTAGGCAAGACTATACAATGGAGAAAAGGCAGTGTCTTCAATCAGTGGTGCTGGGAAAAATGGACAGCTACATGTAAAAGAATGAAATTAGAACACCCGTAACACCATACAGAAAAATAAATTCAAAACGGATTAGAGACCTTAATGTAAGACCAGACAGTATAAAACTCTTAGAGGAAAACATAGGAAGAATACTCTAACATAAATCACAGCAAGATCTTTTTTGATCCACCTCCTAGAGTAATGCCATAAAAAAGAAAACTAAACCAATGGGACCTAATGAAACGTAAAAGCTTTTGCAAAGCAATGGAAACTACAAACAAGACGAAAAGACAACCCTCAGAATGGGAGAAAATATTTGCAAACGAATCAATGGACAAAGGATTAATCTCCAATATATATAAACAGCTCGTGCAGCTCAATGTTAAAAAAAACAAACAACCCAATACAAAAATAGGCAGAAGATCTAAATAGACATTTCTTCCAAGAAGACATAGACATGGCGAAGACGCACATGAAAAGCTGCTCAACATCACGAACTATTAGAGAAATGCAAATCAAAACTACAATGAGGTATCACCTCACACCTGTTGGAATGGGCATCATCAGAAAATCTACAAACAATAAATGCTGGAGAGGGTGTGGAGAAAAGGAACCCTCTTGCACTGTTGGTGGGAATGAATTGATACAGTCACTATGGAGAACAGTTTGGAGGTTCCTTAAAAAACTAAAAATAGAATTACCATATGATCCAGCAATCCCACTACTGGGCATATACCCAGAGAAAACCATAAATTAAAAAGACACATTCACCACAATGTTCATTGCAGCACTATTTACAATAGCCAGGTAATGGTAGCAACCTAAATGCCCACAGACAGACGAATGGATAAAGATTTGGTACATATATTAAATGGAATATTACTCAGCCATAAAAAGGAATGAAATTGGGTCATTTGTAGAGACGTCGGTGGATCTAGAGACTGTCATACAGAGTGAAGTAAGTCAGAAAAAAAAGAACAAATATTATATATTAATGCATATATGTGGAACCTAGAAAAAATGCTATAGATGAACCGGTTTGCAGGGCAGAAATAGAGACACAGATGTAGAGAACAAATATATGGACACCAAGAGGGGAAAGCCATGGGGGGGGTGGCGGTGGGAGGACTTGGGAAATTGGGATTGGCATGTATAAAATAGATAACCAGTAAGAACCGGCTGTATAAAAATTAATAAAATTAAATTAAAAAATAAAATCTTTTTAAAAACGGAAAGAAGTTATTCCCTTCACATACATGTATTTATATGAATGAATTATTTCCATGCTTATATCTGTAAGTACAAAAAAGAGGAATGAAATCTACCTTGAACCAAAAAAGAAAAAAAAAAAAGAACCCACCAGTTATACAGAGGAATACCCTATCAGGGCACTTGCTCCAGTGGTAAACAATCCTGAAGTTGGTCAGAGATGGGAAATTGTCTCCCATGCAGCCAGCAGCCCCCCCGCAAACAGCGTCCTCATTGCAAAGCTGGGGGACCGTGCCGAGGCATCTGTGAGTAAACGTGAGCTGAGCCCCAGGCCAGCTGCTGATGAACTGTTCCCACCCTTCTCAGGTAAAACACCTGAATATGTAAAAGGACTTGAAAGCCTAGAGGAAGGGCCGTGGAGCCACACCAGCGACAGCACGCCATCCAACTTGGTGCCTGCAGGCCAGCCAGGACTGTCCTGGCCCCGGGCGCTCTTCTGGAAGCTTTCCATTTCCCTGCCTGAGATTCCCCTCCTGTCCAGGCCCCCACTGCATTTTTCCTTCCTCACCTCTGCCCAGGGAGAAATTCCAGTGTAAGGTATGGGTGACACATCCTCTTCTTTAGCAGGTGGCAGCTTGGCAACTCCTGCAGAAAGTCCAGCAGAGCCCACTCACACCGGTCCACCCACAAAGCCGTGGCCGCTCACTCCCTCACACCAGCCCAGCCCCGACACTGCTGACGGGGCAGATAATATGGCGTCAGGCACAGCTGCAGGGGCTCTTGCTGCCTGGAGCGGTGTTTATATTGACCTCAACCCAGGCACACCT
>NW_020174446.1:0-1442 GCF_003031525.2 Neophocaena asiaeorientalis asiaeorientalis | reverse complement strand
CCAGCCCTACTAAGGAGGCCTCTGAACTACCTAGCCAATAAAGGATAGAAGGTGTCCAAGAAAAAGGCTCAAATATCACAGACTAAGGTGGCCTGCCTGGGCTTCATTCTCACAGAAGGTCAGAGAAGCCCATCCCAGGAAAGGGAAGAAGCCATTTGCAGCCTTACCCCCTTCTAAAACTAGAAGACAGCTTAGGGGTTCCTGGGGAGGCCAGGGTTTGCTGCATCTGGATCCCTAACTACAATCTAATGGCTGGGCCTCTATATGAAACACTGAAAGGAAAAGATGATGATCCTTTCGAATACAATCCAGAAGCGGCCTTTTATGAATACAAAGAGCAGTCAATTCAGACCCTTGCCCTGGAACTCCCTAATTTAGCTAAACCCTTTGACCTTTACATCCCCATAGAAGGTGAATCACCCTTGGAGTATTAGTGCAAAAACTGGGACCACCTGAAATGGAACAACGCAAGAATGCTCTCCAGATAGGATAAACTACGGTCACCAATGGCTTGGCCCACCGCCCCATCCAGCCAGGGTACTGGGGGTATCTAAGAACCTGAAAATCAGCAGCCTGCAAGGCCAGCTCCCTCCTAAGGGAAAAGGACCCCATGTGGTGATCCTAACCAACCACCATGCCCTGAAGTTGCAGGGGGTCGCTCCGTGGGCACACTGACCTCGAGTGAGGGGGCCCTCCAGCTCCAACCTCCAGAGAGACAACCGGGGGCAACGGGTCCCCATGACGACTCGTGTGACCATCACTTGACCTGGAGTTTCTCTCAGAAAACAAGAGTGTGCCCCAAAAGAGCAGACTACTGCTTGCATGACTTACTGCACCCAGATGGGAGCTAATAAGCTTGGCGGGGGAACCGTATATCACGCTGTCACCATAGAAAAACCTACAGACACCGCGGTGACGGCAGCCAATAAGACCGGCTGGACTTCCAGCTACTTCAGAAGGCCGTTGACTCAATGGCCGTCATGGTCCTGGATTACCACCGACGCTGGGCTGTCTGGCTGGGAGGTGAGCGGGCAGGGCTCTGACACCTGGTGCTGTTTGTACGTTAATTCAGGGGCCTAACTGAAGAAAGCGCAGACTACTGGTCAGAGCATCTAGGCTGGCAGAAACCGTCAGCCTAAGGTGGCCTAACAAATGTGGGGCGGGGTAAAACCGGACCCCCCAGCGTCTCTGCGCATCTCTTTCCTGGACCCTTAAAGGTCATTAGAATCTATAACACTTCCAATGCTGGCGCTCAGGCGGACGAGCAGTGAGGCAGGAGGCCTGGGGACAACCAACCTCACCTGGAGGCTGCTGGGGAGAAGTTCTGCTCCCCGGGTATGAGGACTCCCAACTCAGCACGAAGCAGTTACTGAAGAGGGGTCTGCACCCTCATCGCCCCAGGAATGAGGAACGGGACAAAAGGCAGAGGAGGGGTTTGTCAC
>NW_020174445.1:0-1246 GCF_003031525.2 Neophocaena asiaeorientalis asiaeorientalis | reverse complement strand
TTTCTCATTCCTACTCACTTCTCTCTTAGGGGAAGAGAAAACCACACACACAAAAAAGTGAGTTTTCCTGATAGGGGACTCTAGTGCTTTAAAATAGACTAGATAATCCTAGGGATAATCTGAGGGTAGAACAGACCAATGCCTCATTTCCAATCTGGTGCCCTGGAAGAAAACAGTGCATTTATTTCCTTTGAGGTCTTAGAGGTTTTTCTTCTGCTTTGTTTTGGTTTTGGTTCATTTTGTAATCAACCTTATTAAGGTATCATTTACATACAATAAAATGCAGACATTTTTAGTCAACGGTTCAGTGACTTTTAATTAACGTATACATTTGTTTAACTACCACCCCCATAAAGATAGATAACAATTCTAAAACCCTACAAAGTTTCCTCCTAGGCTTTTGCAAAAGTATGCCCATCTCCCACCCCAAGGCAACCACGGATCTGTTTTTTTATCTTTAGAGATGACTTTTGCCAAGTTTACAATTTCATGTAAGTTGAATAATACAGTAGGTGCCCTTTTGATCTGGCTTCACTTGCTCAGCATATGGTTTTTGAGATTCATTCATGTTGGGATGTTTTAAACCAGGACTTTAGCCTGGGTGGCTGATGTTGTCTGAAGGCACCTATAGGTACATCTGAGTCTCTGGCATTGTCACTGTCTGTTCTTGGCTCCGTATTTTCAACTTTACTAAGAAGCACAAGGTTGAAGTAAGGAAGATCATTGTCAGTATAATGGAGGTGAAGTGGGTTCTGTTATATAATATTCTCAGCAAATTTGACCTGCTTGGAATCATTGTGTTGATAATCAACAAGGATTCTCTTCCTCCAAAAGCCTTGATACTATATAAAACTTCTAAAGGACGCTGTCCTAGGACCCTTCTTTTAGTTTTCATATTTTGGGAAACATTTCTGGAAAATTCAAATGCTCGCAACCTGAAAGAAGCAATTATTCACCTGAAGGCTAACTCTGCTAAAGTTGAGTTGTCCGACCTTTACATGCTGATAGAACCCAAATAGCCTTGCAAAACAATGCTCTCTTATTGGATATAAGCATATAGATTGTTTAAGATGGACGTGTACATGCAGCAAAGTGAAAAAACAAAGAATCTTTGAGTTTCCCTTGCTGGTTTTTTTCTTTTTTTTATTTAAGTTTCTATAGCGTATGCTAATAGCTCAGGGAAACCGCAGGTTAGTTTTAGGTCTACTCTTTACATAAATGTTGAAGTACTCCATACCCACCTTTT
>NW_020174444.1:0-435 GCF_003031525.2 Neophocaena asiaeorientalis asiaeorientalis | reverse complement strand
CCCATGAGGAAAAAAGTTAGACATCACTTAACTATATAATAATCTTCTTAATCATTACTAATTTCCAAAGGTGAAGAAAACTTTGTTAAAAAAATATGTAAGCTGATTGTTTTTCTGGAAACAAAATAAAGGCTCAACTAGCAACCCTGCATTAAAAAAGAGAACCTGAAATGCGCATTCCAAATCTACTTTGAGACAGAAAGACCCCCAAATTCCTTCCAGTTTCCTAAGATTTTTCCACTATAATTTTTTTTCGTTATGGTCCTCTTCATAAAATCTTAGTTATATTTTGGGGTTTTGCTATTGCATAGTTTAGCATATATAAGGAAATCGTCTTTCCAATTCACTAATAAAAAAGGGAGTACAGGAGAGAAGAAGGAAGAGAGGGAAGGAAGAAGGAATAAATAGAGAACAAACCCACGTGGCTAAAAGAAA
>NW_020174443.1:5927-7030 GCF_003031525.2 Neophocaena asiaeorientalis asiaeorientalis | reverse complement strand
ACTTAGTATATCTGACACTGTGCTGAGTGCTTTATATGCACTATCTCATTTAATGTGTGTGCATGCGTGCACTCACGCGCACACACACACACAGAATACCTTGAGGTAGGTACTAGTATTATCTCCATCTTACAGGTGAGAAACCTAAGACTAAGAGATATTAAATAATTTGCCCAAGGTCCTCCAGCTAACAAAGAGCAGAGCCACTAGAAGTCAGTATGTGAAGGAGATCCACCAAAAGGTGTGGGCAGAACTCAATGGAAGGGATAAGAATAGAAGAGCTGTTGAAGAGGGTCAGAGAGTGAAAGAAAGCCAGGAAGACAAGACATGCGTTGTACAGTATACGAGGCATAAAACTGCTAAAAGTAATGACAGAGTATAGTTTAGGCAAGTAATGGGCAGTAGTGCTACAAAAGGAGAGCATGGAGATATATTATTTAGTAATAAAGTTCTCATAAAAATTGAAATATGAGGTGGAAAGATTAACACGGTCATACAAGTCATCTTTAATGTTCATAGCCAAGTTCTGGCTTTTAGAAAGAGTAAACTGAATTTATGCTTGTGACAACATGTAAGTCAAAATGCTTATTTATACATTTCATGCAAATGACTGCAGACCTTTGGTTTGCAGTTACCAAAGTAATGTTTAGTAGCATTTAAATTTATTACATTAACATTGGATCAGGAGCTGTATTTCTACCTGCCAAATGACTAACATTTGTAGATCATATCATCAATAAATAGACTGTAGTTCACAGACCCCTGCACTGCTAGTCCCAAATCTATGAACAAAAGATTTCACATTTTGTTTTTCCACCTTAAACTGAATATAAATGTGTTCTCGTTTACTCCATCATAATACTCTAATATTATTGACACAAACCTTTCGGTCTTCTGGTGTGTTTGCTTCCACGAAGGGGATGCATAGTTCTCTATTTAAGAGCAAGGGCTTTTGATGGAAGTAGACCTAAGTGAAAACCTTAATAGCCAATTACCCGCTGTGTGACCTTAGTTCAATGACTTGATAACTCTGGTCTCATTTTTCTCATCTATAATAGGGACATAATAATACCAGTCTCATGGAATTATTACAATAATTCAAT
>NW_020174443.1:0-5644 GCF_003031525.2 Neophocaena asiaeorientalis asiaeorientalis | reverse complement strand
TAATAGCCAATTACCAGCTGGGTGACCTTAGTTCAATGACTTGATAACTCTGGTCTCATTTTTCTCATCTATAATAGGGACATAATAATACCAGTCTCATGGAATTATTACAATAATTCAATAAAGTATATAAAAATGTATCTAGCCTATGGTAACTAAATTATTATCATCATAATTATCATTATCAATACATTCTGGGAGTTTCCATAATAGAAAGTGGCATCAAAATTCTTGAAGGAGAGGCAAAACATACCTTATTCTTCACATATTCTCATCTCAGCTTCATTTCTAAAGTTAAAGGTCTGAAGGTTAACTTGTGTCTAATGAGGTATGTAAGTAAATTGACAGCCATTTGGATTTAACACAAATGTTTTATAAAAATGCTTGTCTTATACGATTTCTTAGAAGTGGGTATAAAATTGGGGCTGTAGAATAAAACTAATCTGAATTTTGAGAAAACATAAATATTTACAAAACATTTTATTCTGAATTTGAAACCTTTCCTATTTCATGTCAATCACGTAAGGAATGGGAATAAGATTTCCATTTTAAACACAGTAGTAACAGAGGCCTTAATAAGAAAATGGCATCTGAGTAAAGACCTGATAAAAGTGAATATATAAGCCATATGAAACTCAGAGGAGAGATTTCAGGTAAAGGGAATACCAGTGCAAACACCCTAAAATGCAAACAGAGGCATAGCAAAGGAGGGTGTGGTCAGTGGAAGTAGTTCACATGGCTGTAGTCAATAAGTTGTGCACTGTGTAGAGAACATCTTAAATCAATAATAAGACGGATTAAATGTTTATTATCTTCATGAACTGACAAGTGTAAACAATATCATTGATAAAATACTCCTCCCTAAAAAAAAAATAGTCTATTGATCTAAGATCTAAACAACTGCTGTGGTTTCTATCGAGCTCAATGGCCTGCTGCCACTGGCCCATCTTTGGAAACATACCAAGAAGGAACAGCACGGGACAAGTGTGTCTGGATCAGATTGAATGGGAACAGGAGCTGTAGATGAGTGGGTCAATGATCAATAGCGTGCCTAGAATATGTACGGCTTTGTAAGCTCTGTTTGGACTTGAGCTTTTACTCTACAAGATGGAAAGCCATTGGATGGGTTATAGTAGAGCGTTTTCAAGATATTACTCATATGGTCTTCCGTGGTGGCGCAGTGGCTGGGAGTCTGCCTGCCGATGCAGGGGACACGGGTTCGTGCCCCGGTCGGGGAAGACCCCACATGCCGCGGAGCGGCTGGACCCGTGAGCCATGGCCGCTGAGCCTGCGCATCCGGAGCCCGTGCTCCGCAACGGGAGAGGCCACAACAGTGAGAGGCCCGCGTACTGCAAAAAAAAAACCAAAAAAGAAACATATTACTCACGTTTTCAATACACTGATTGCAGTATTGAAAGTAGACTTCAGGAGGGGAATGTGATAGTTATGAAAGAGAAAACTAAACTAGATGGTGATCTCACTACATCCTATTCACGCCACCGGTGAAGGATGAGTCCCATACCCTAAATAGTACAAAATGGCTGAAGATATGACATTCCACTCTGAACAGTTGAGATTGACAGCAGTTTATTAGTCAAACATACTCATATCCTGGGAGAGGAGGATTCCACACACTATGCAGGGCAACACAAGCGTTACACTTGGGATAAGAGTGAATCAGCAGGGGCTGTTGAAGGAAGACTTTGTAGTAACCAGAGACAAGTGGACCACCCCCATCCCAGTTCACATCTTGAGGATGTGATTGGTTTGTCTGAATAATTTTGCAGACTGACAGAGGAGTAAAATATATTAGGTTCAGATCCAGATCAGGTACAGCTGGTCTGGTTAACAGGGGAACTACCTGGGTGTGAAGTCTTTCCCACTGAGCATGGAGCATATTCGCAAAAGCAGAGGAACTCACAGATAAGCCTCTGGGGCTCTGTGATACTCAAAGATGTCAAGGAATACAGTGATAGCTTGGGATAGAAGTAGAATTGGTGAAATTAGTAAGAAAAGAATTGATGCAAAAAAAAAAAAAAAAAGAATTGATGCAGAATATATTTTGAATGTAGAGCCAACTCAATTTTTGTTTGTCTGTGAAAATTAATTCTCTTTCATTTTTGTAGAATAATTTTTCTGGGTACAGAATTCTAGATCTTTGGGTTCTTTCTCTCAAAATTTTAAATATTTCACTCCAGTCTCTTCTTGCTTGCATGGTTTCTGAATAAAAGTTCTATATAAGTCTTATCTTGTCCTTCTATAGGTAAGGTGTTTTTCTCTTTTAAGGTTTGCTCTGTCTTTAATTTTATGAAGTTTGAATATGTTATGCCTAGCTTTGTTTTTTTTTTTTTTCTTTTCTTTTTAATTTATTCTTCCCTCTGTTCTGAGTTTCCTGGATTTGTGGTGTGGTGTCTGTCATTAATGTCAGGAAGTTCTCAGTCATTATTGTTTCAAACATTTCTTCCATTCCTTTCTTCTTCTGCCATCTGGTATTCCCATTATGCAGAGGTTACACCTTTTTTAATTGTCCCTCAGCTCTTGCATATTCTGTTCTGTCATTTTCATTAATTTTTTCTCTTTACATTTAAATTTTGAAAGTTTCTATTGACATTTCTTCAAACTTGCTGATACTTTCCTCAGCTGTGTCCAGTCTATTGATGAGTGTATCAAAGGCACACTTCATTTCTGTTACAGTGTTTTTGACTTCTAGCATTTCCTTTTGATTCTTCCTTAGAGTTTCCATCTGTCTGCTTACATTATGCATCCATCTTTGCATGTTGTCCACTTTTCCCATTAGAGCCCTTACTGTATTTATTAGTTATTTTAAACTCCCTGTCTGATAATACCAACATCTCTGCCAAATATGAGTCTAGTTCTGATATTTGCTCATCTTATCATGCTGTGTTTTTTTGTTGTTGTTGTTTGTTTGTTTTTTGTCTTGTAGTACTTCCGGTAATTTTTGTTAAAGGCTGGAAATGACGTACTGGGTAAAAGGAACTGAGATAAATTGGCCTCTAGTGTGAAGTTTTATGTTTATCTGACTGGGATTTAGGTTGTGCTTATTGCTTGCTCTAGCTGTAGGGGTGAGAGGTTAAAATTTCCTCTGATATCCTTATTTTTGTCACTCCTGTAATCTTCAGGTTTCCTTAGATACTTCTTAAATGAGGTCTGAGACATGCAGTTCTTTCACTTGTATTTCCTGTTATTATACAGGAGTTTAAATGATGTGGTGGTAAGGTGTGTGGGAGAGGAAGTTTTCTATGGCTGTATGGTAAGGTCTTGGTCTTTTGGTGAGTCTGTATCCCTGCCTATGACTTTCAGTGGTATTTCTCAATTTTCTCCCTCTTAGGTCGAACGGGAAGCCTAGAGAGGGCTGCAGGTGGGTGTTCTCTATTTGGTCACACGTTGTTCTCATTCTTTCCTTTAATTCTTTATATATGCTTTCCCTTTAGTTCTTTTTTTTTAAAACATATGTATTATAGCTTCTTATTGACTACTTTTTTCCTGTGTGAGCACCATACTTTCTCATTATTTTACATGTCCCATAATTTGTATTGAAACCTTTAGAGTTGTATTAATGTATCAGTTTTGGAAATCAGAACTCCCACTCAAAGTTTGTTGTTATAGCTGTTTGATTTTTAGTGACTTTCTTGTACTAATTCCATAATGTATATATTAATTTCCTGTTTGGTCACTGAAGTCACCACTCAATTAGCTTGATGGTCAGCTAATGATTGAACAGATTTCTTTAAATATCCCAACTTTCGCCAAGGGTCTCTCTATGTGTATGGGGCATACCTTTAACTCTTAGGCAGACATTTTCTAACTCCACCTTAGACTTCACTTCTGCTTTTGCAGAATTACCAGGTCAGATGAAAGGAGAGCTTAGGGCCTTCTGGGGCCTTTCCCAGGAACGTACACAGCCTTTGTGTGCACAGGCCTATGCATACAAAGTGATCTTCTCATTTTCCCAAAATATGTTGAAGTTTTTCAAAGCCTCTGGTTGTTAGGAGATCACCGACTGAAACCCCCCACTTTGGCCAGGGCCAGTTACCTGAGTTGTCTCACAGCAGGAAGTCCAGATAAGGAACATGGTGCTGAAAATTAACCGGGAGAATTCGGGAGAAGTCAAAAGAGGGAGGTGACAGCCAACCTCCCAGAATACTTCATGCTGGAATCCATCTTGGCTGAGAGACGCACGTGCCACCAGGTAGGACCTTGAGTCACACTATGGGCCAAGCAAGATGATTGGCCAGAGGCAACCCAGAAAGTAACCCTCCTACCATAAAACCTGAGACTGCAAGCCACATGGCAGAGCAGTTCTCCTAGTTTCCCCTACCCTGCTGCTCTCTGCCTGGTGCCCCTTTCCTATACTAAAGTCTCTTGTTTTGTCAGCACATGTGTCTCCTCAGACAATTCATTTCTGAGTGTTAGACAAGAGCCCACTCTCAGGCCCTGGAAGGGGTTCCCCTTCCTGCAACATTTTGACATCTTATTCCCCAGTTTTTCCTTTTAGGTTGTTTGGTGAACTTATTAGTCCCAACCAGTAATGTTACTTCAGAGAGATTGACATTAAACAATTGTCATTAATTTTTCTTGAAACTTTTCCTGTAGATAGGCTTGTTCATACAAGGTAAGGACTCTGTCAGATCATATCAAGACACGAGAATAGAGCTTTTCATAGACCTGCCAGGTAAGTCAAATAGTAATAATTCCATGTGTGTGGGGCTTTTGGGATACTTCAAATTGATTCTGCTCCCTCAAAAGTTGCTGCTAGATTGGTGGCTTTCCAGCTATAGTAGTTGTAAGGCTGTTCCATTTTCAGGACTACCACAGAGTTAAGGACAGGGGGATAGAGCAGGTTAAAGCCCTACAAGCTTTGCTCTTCAGTTCAAGATTCAACCATTTTTCTTGGATAATCATTCCCTGGATTGTTGAAAATCATTGGTTAATTTTCAGGATTCTGAAAATATTGATTTTGACCGTTTTTGCTAGTGTTCTCATTACTTCTATGGAGGAGTATATATTTGGAGGTCCTTACTTGACGTACCTTTCATTAGTCAATATATACAAGAGTGTGTCCCCTGCCAGTGAAGATGATATAGGTAACAGAGCTGTTTGAAGATGGAGAATAGAGTATTGTTTTCCGAGGAGAGAAATAGCCACTCTCTTGTGGCCCGAATTCCATGAAGTTTATTTTATTTTTTAACACCTTTATGTGAGTATAATTGCTTTACAATGGTGTGTTAGTTTCTACTTTATAACAAAGTGAGTCAGCTATACATATACATATATCCCCATATCCCCTCCCTCTTGCATCTCCCTCCCACCCCTCTCATTACAATAGCCAGGACATGGAAGCAACCTAAGTGTCCATCGACAGATGAGTGGATAAAGAGGATGTGACACATATAGACAAGGGAATATTACTCATACGTGAAGTTTATTAAACATAGTATGCTCTGCAGCTTCTGATGCCCAGCTATACTTTGCTATTTTGCTTGAGTAAGGAGGATACCTTTCACTCTACTCTGACAGAGAAAAGAAGTACAGCTTCCTTGTTTCTTTATGCACTAGAGAAACCCTGGTTATAAAGAACACACACACACACACACTTGCTTTCATTTCAACATTGTAAATATAA
>NW_020174442.1:8008817-8035240 GCF_003031525.2 Neophocaena asiaeorientalis asiaeorientalis | reverse complement strand
CCCAAACATAGTAAGTTAAACAAAATGAGAAGACAGAGAAAAACACAGTAGATGAAGGAGCAAGGGGTAAATACCCACCAGACCAACAAATGAAGAGGAAATAGGAAGTCTACCTGAAAAAGAATTCAGAGTACTAATAGTAAAGATGATCGAAAATCTTGGAAATAGAATGGAGAAAATACAAGAAACGTTTAACAAGGACCTAGAAGAACTTAAGTGCAAACAAACAATGATGAAAAACACAATAAATGAAATTAAAAATTCTCTAGAAGGAATCAGTAGCAGAATAACTGAGGCAGAAGAATAGATAAGTGACCTGGAAGATAAAACAGTGGAAATAACTACTGCAGAGCAGAATAAAGAAAAAACAATGAAAAGTATTGAGGACAGTCTCAAAGAGGTCTGGGACATTAAGCATACCAACATTCAATTTATAGGGGTCCCAGAAGAAAAAGAAAATATTTGAAGAGATTATATTTGAAAACTTCCCTAATATGGAAAAGGAAAAAGTCAAGTCCAGGAAGCACAGAGTCCCATACAGGATAAATCCAAGGAGAAAAATGCCAAGACACATATTAATCAAACTATCAAAAATTAAATACAAAGAAAAAATATTAAAAACAGCAAGGGAAAAACAACAAATAACATACAAAGGAATCCCCATAAGGTTAACAGCCGATCTTTCAGCAGAAACTCTGCAAGCCAGACAGGAGTGACAGGACATATATAAAGTGATGAAAGGGAAAAACCTATAACCAAGATTACTCTACACAGCAAGGATCTCATTCAGATTCGACAGAGAAATTAAAACCTTTACAGACAAGGAAAGGTTAAGAGAATTCAGCACCAACAAACCAGCTTTACAACAAATGCTAAAGGAACTTCTCTAGGCAGGAAACACAAGAGAAGGAAAAGATCTACAAAAACAACCCCAAAGCAATTAAGAAAATGGTAATAGAAATATACATATCAATAATTACCTTAAATGTAAATGGATTAAATGCTCCAACCAAAAGACATAGACTGGCTGAATGGATACAAAAACAATACCCATATATATGCTGTCTACAAGAGACCCACTTCAGACATAGGGACACATACAGATTGAAAATGAGGAGATGGAAAAAGATATTCCATCCAAATGGAAATCAAAAGAAAGCTGAAGTAGCAAAACTCATATCAGACAAGCTAGACTTTAAAATAAAGACTATTACAAAAGACAAAGAAGGACACTACATAATGATCAAGGAATCAATCCAAAGAAGATATAACAATTGTAAATATTTATGCACCCAACATAGGAGCACCTCAATACATAAGCAAATGCTAACAGCCAAAAAAGGGGAAATCAACAGTAACGCAATAGTAGTAGGGGACTTAAACACCCCACTTTCACCAATGGACAGATCAACCAAAATGAAAATAAATAAGGAAACACAAGCTTTAAATGACACATTATACAGGGTTGACTTAACTGATATTTATAGGACATTCCATCCAAAAACAACAGAATACATTTTCTTCTCAATTGCTCATGGAACATTCTCCAGGATAGATCACATCTTGGGTCACAAATTAAGCCTTGGTAAATATAAGAAAATTGAAATTGTATCAAGTACCTTTTCTAACCACAACGCTATGAGACTAGATATCAATTAAAGGAAAAAAACTGTAAGAAATACAAACACATGGAGGCTAAACAATGTGCTACTAAATAACAAAGAGATTACTGAAGAAATCAAAGAGGAAATCAAAAAATACCTAGAAACACATGACAATGAAAACAAAATGACCCAAAACCTATGGGATGCAGCAAAAGCAGTTCTAAAAGGGAAGTTTATAGCAATACAATCCTACCAAGAAACAAGAAAAATTTCAAATAAACAACCTAATTTTATACCTAAAGCAGTTAGGGAGAGAAGAACAAAAAAAACCCAAAGTTAGCAGAAGGAAAGAATTCATAAAGATCAAATCAGAAATGAATGAAAAAGAAATGAAGGAAACAATAGCAAAGATCAATAAAATTAAAATCTGTTTCTTTTTTAAAAATTAATTAATTTATTTCTGGCTGCATTGGGTCTTCATTGCTGCATGTGGGCTATCTCTAGTTGCAGTGTGCAGGCTTCTCATTGTGGTGGCTTCTCTTGTTGTGGAGCACCAGCTCTAGGCATGTAGGCTCAGTAGTTGTGGTGCAGGGGCTTAGTTGCACCATGGTATGTGGAATCTTCCTGGACCAGGGCTCAAACCCATGTCACCTGCATTGGCAGGTGGATTCTTAACCACTGTGTCATCAAGGAAGTCCCTAAAAGCTGGTTCTTTGAGAAGATAAACAAAATTAATAAACCAGACTCATCAAGAAAAAAAGGGAAAATACTCAAATCAACAAAATTAGAAATGAAAATGGAGAAGTAACAACAGACACTGCAGAAATACAAAAGATCATGAGAGATTACTACAAGCAGCTATGTGCCAACAAAATGGACAACCTGGAAGAAATGCATAAATTATTAGAAAAGCACATTGTTCTGAGACTGAAACAAGAAGAAACACTGAAATTGAAACGGTGATTAAAAATCTTCCAACAAACAAAAGCCCAGGGCCAGGTGGCTTCACAGGCAAATTCTATCAAACATTTACAGAAGAGCTAACACCTATCCTTCTCAAACTCTTCAGAAATATAGCAGAGGGAGGAACACTCCCATAATCATTATATGAGGCCACCGACACACTGATACCAAAACCAGACAAAGATGTCACAAAAAAACAAAATTACAGGCCAATATCTCTGATGAACATAGATGCAAGAATCCTCAACAGAACACTAGCAAACAGAATCCAGCAGTACATTAAAAGGATCATACACCATGATCAAGTGGGGTTTATCCTAGGAATGCAAGGATTCTTCAATATACGCAAATCAATCAATGTGATACACTATATTAATAAACTGAACGACAAAACCATATGATCATCTCAATAGATGCAGAAAAAGCTTTTGACAAAATTCAACACCCACTTATTATAAAAACTGTCCAGAAAGTAGGCATGGAGGGAACCTACCTCAATATAGTAAAGGCCATATATGATAAACCCCAGCCAACTTCGTTCTCAATGGTGAAAAACTGAAACCATTTCCACTAAGATCAGGAACAAGAGAAGGTCACTCACACTCACCACTGTTATTGAACATAGTTGTGGAAGTTTTAGCCATAGCTATCAGAGAAGAAAAGAAATAAACCGAATCCAAATCAGAAAAGAAGAAGTAAAGCTGTCACTGTTTGCCAATGACATGACATTATACAAAGGGAATCCTAAATATTGTGAAAATGACTCTACTACCCAAAGCAATCTACAAATTCAAGGCAATCCCTATCAAACTACCACAGGCATTTTTCACAGAACTAGAACAAAAAAGTACATAATTTATATGGAAACACAAAAGACCCCAAATAGCCAAAGCAATCTTGAGAAAGAGAAAAGGAGCTGGAGGAATCAGGCTCCCTGACTTCAGAGTATCTTACAAAGCTACAGTAATCAAGACAGTATGGTCCTGGCATAGAAACAGAAATATAGATCAATGGAACAGGATAGAAAGCCCAGAGATAAACCCATGCACATACGTGGCTTTAGTCACCTTGTCTTTGATAAAGGCGGCAAGAATATACAGTGGAGAAAAGACAGCCTCTTCAATAAGTGGTGCTGGGAAAACTGGAGAGCTACATGTAAAAGAATGAAATTAGAACCCTCCCTAACACCATACACAAAAATAAATTCAAAATGGATTAAAGAGCTAAACGTAAGGCCAGACAGTATAAAACTCTTAGAGGAAAACATAGGCGGAACACTCTATGACATAAATCACAGCAAGATCCTTTTTGACCCACCTCCTAGAGAAATGGAAATAAAAAGAAAAATAAATAATGGGACCTAATGAAACTTAAAAGCTTCTGCATAGCAAAGGAAACCATAAACAAGACAAAAAGACAACCCTCAGAAGGGAGAAATTATTTGCAAATGAAGCAACTGACAAAGGATTAATCTCCAAAATTTACAAGCAGCTCATGCAGCTCAATATAAAAAAAACAAACAACCCAATCCAAAAATGGTCAGAAGACCTAATAGACATTTCTCCAAAGAAGATATACAGATTGCCAACAAACGCATGAAAGGATGCTCAACATCACTATTCATTAGAGAAATGCAAATCAAAGCTACAATGAGGTATTACTTCTCGCCAGTGAGAATGACCATCATCAAATAATCTACAAACAATAAATGCTGGAGAGGGTGTGGAGAAAAGGGAGCCCTCTTGCACATTTGCTGGGAATGTAAATTGATACAGCCATTATGGAGAACAATATGGAGTTTCCTTAAAAAACTAAAAATAGAACTACCAGATGACCCAGCAATCCCACTACTTGGCATATACACTCAGAAAACCATAATTCAAAAAGAGTCATGTACCACAATGTTCATTGCTGCACTATTTGCAATAGCTAGGACATGGAACCAGCCTAAGTGTCCATCAACAGATGAATGGATAAAGAAGATATAGGACATATATACAGTGGAATATTACTCAGCTGTAAAAGGAAACGAAGTTGAGTTATTTGTAGTGAGGCAGATGGACCTAGAGTCTGTCATGCAGAGTGAAGTAAATCATAAAGAGAAAGTAAAGACTGTATGCTAACACATATATATGGAATCTAAAAGAAAATGGTTCTGAAGAACCTAGAGCCAGGACAGGAATAAAGACACAGTCATAGAAAATGGACTTGAGGACACTGGGAGAGGGAAGGGTAAGCTGGGACGAAGTGAGAGAGTAGCATTGACATATATACCCTACCAAATATAAAAGAGATAGTTACTGGGAAGCAGCTGCATAGCACAGGGAGATCAGCTGTGTACTTTGTGACCCCCTAGAGGGGTGGGTTAAGGAGGGTGGAGGGAGACCCAAGAGGGAGGAGATATGGAGATATATGTTTATGTATAGCTGATTCACTTTGTTATACAGCAGAAACTAACACAGCACTCCGAAGCAACTATACTCCAAGAACGATGTTCTCTCTCTCTCTCTCTCTCTCTCTCTATATATATATATATGCCTGTTACATATCGAATATGTTTTAAATAGCAGAAATTAGCATTTCCAAAATTGTTTGATAATCGATAAATATAGAAATAGACCCTTGCATGTTGATATCCCTGAATATGGTGGCTACACTTTTTGCAAGGTGTGTATTTTTAAATTTGTTTTCTTTACTTAGAATGTTTTATTAAAGTGGTGGTGAGACCACATACCTTCATCAAGTATAGTGCCGAACTCCTATTAATGTCGGGGCTACTCAGCAAGTTGGAGGAGGCACTGAAGAGCTATTCAAGTTAGGGTCTCAGAGAAAATACAGATTTATAAATACCGTTTTTTTTAGAATATGGTGCCAATCTAGTAATATAGGTTTAAAATTTGTGCATGCTGTGCTTGATTATTTCATTTCAATAATGAATAGTAGTACTTATCTTCTTTGGTGAATGGCCTACAGCTTTATTCAGTTGAGTACTGAGTACAGCATAGAGAAATATTAACATGTTTTTATCTATTCAGCACAAACCAGTAAGTCAGTTGGCTTCATGGATTACAGACCTAAATGTAAGGCTGGATACTATAAAACTCTTAGAGGAAAACATAGGAAGAACACTCTTTGACATAAATCACAGCAAGATCTTTTTTGATCCATCTCCTAGAGTAATGAAAATAAAAACACAAATAAACAAATGGGACCCACATAAACTTAAAAGCATTTGCACAGCAAAGGAAACCTTAAACAAAACAAAAAGACAACCCTCAGAATGGAAGAAAATATTTGCAAGCGAAAAAACTGACAAGGGATTAATCTCCAAACTATACAAACAGCTCATGCAGCTCAATATCAAAAAAACAAACAACCCAATCAAAAAATGGGCAGAAGATCTAAATAGACATTTTTTCCAAAGAAGACATACAGATGGCCAAAAAGCACATGAAAAGCTGCTCAACATCACTAATTATTAGAGAAATGCAAATCAAAACTACAGTGAGTTATCACCTCATACCAGTCAGAATGGGCATCATCAAAAAATCTACAAACACTAAATGCTGGAGAGGGTGTGGAGAAAAAGGAACCCTCCTACACCATTGGTGGGAATGTAAACTGATACAGGCACTATGGATAACAGTATGAAGGTTCCTTTAAAAACAAAAAAATAGAGCTACCATACGATCCAGCAACTGCACTCCTAGGCATATATCCAGAGAAAACCATAATTTGAAAAGATACATGCACCCCAATGTTCATTGCATCACTATTTACAATAGCCAGGACATGGAAGCAACCTAAATGTTCATCAACAGAGGAATGGATAAAGAAGATGTGGTACATATATACAATGGAATATTACTCAGCCATAAATAAAAGCGGAATAATGCCATTTGCAGCAACATGGATGGACCTAGAGATTGCCATACTGAGTGAAGTAAGTCAGACAAAGAAAGAAATATCATATGATATCACTTATATGTGGAATCTTTAAAAAGGGTACAAATGAACTTATCTACAAAACAGAAATAGAGTTACAGATCTAGAAAACAAACTTATGGGTTCCAGGGGGTAAGGGGAGGGAGGGATAAGTTGGGAGATTGGGAATGACATAAACACACTACTACATATAAAATAGATAACTAATAAGGACCTATGGTATAGCACAAGGAACACTACTCAGTATTCTGTAATGACCTATATGGAAAAGAATCTAAAAAAAGAGTGAATATATTTATATGTATAACTGATTCACTTTGCTCTACACCTGAAACTAACACAATGTAAATCAACTATACTCCAATAAAATATTTTTTTTAAAGCTATAGGGGAATGGTAGGGAGTTTATCTTCCATTCTTGTGACCCCATCAAAAATTCAGACTTATTGGTGTCTTTAGGGCCACTGGTGAACTTAGGTGAAATGTGCAGTATTCCAAGGAGACACATTACTGTTTCATCCAGGTTATATATGTGCAATGAGCCTATTTTATTTTTCCCACTGGCCTGGTGATTGCCCATGCTCCAATTCTGCAGCAAGGATTTGCCTGTGTTTGGCTTTATAAATGCCCAGTATTTCACAAACTCATTCTAACAGTATTAGTCACTTTATGCAAAATCTTTACAAGTTATATCTTCGTTAAATTTGATCATTTTATTTTAAAGTGAAAATATAATAATTTTGTCCTTGTATGTCATAAAGACCATCCAAAGTTTAGATCTAATTAGCAAGCTAGACTTATATTTCATAGTGTTTTATAAAGAATTGAATTTCCTTATTAGTATCCATGATTTATAATAAATAAAAGGAGAGAAGCAGCTGCATAAAAATGTAATCTCTGTCAGCTCAGTGGTTGGACTTTTAATTCTGAAGCATCCTCCATGTCAAAGAATATTGTCCTCTTTCACGTTGCTAAGTTGTTAATTATTATTATTAGATGCTCTTCATTATTTTCTCTTCATTTCTCCCTCTACTCAGTTTATCATCATGAGAATAAGAATATTCTCTGGAATATTTATGGTGATACTAGAAAATCATCTAGCTAATTCAGAACTTTGAATAACAGAAAGGTTAGTTATACCATTGAGAACATAAAAATCCGCTGGAAAAAAAGTCCAAAACGCTAACAGTGTTTTTGTACAGCACTGGAGATTTCTTTCCAGCAAAGTACTGATATTTTAAAAATCTACCACACCAAAATCAAAGAAAAGAAACTGTCCTTTCCATTATTTTAAACTCAAGTTTTGTTGTAGCTATTTCTTCAATAAAAATTACCTTAACCCTTTCTCCTAGAACATTCCTAGTTTCTCTAAAGGTGACCTCCTGTTTTTAAATCTCCATCTGATTTTTCTTCTGGAAATCTCTCTGTTATCTCATGCAAGATTAATCTAAAGATAACCCTTTTATTAACTTACCATAAAACTCACCTACCTAACTTCAAGTCACAGCAATTTTTCAAAATTATGTGAAGAAATAAAAGCATATTTAGGAAGATCTTAGAGTTTGTGGAAACCTAAGTTTGTACATAGGGTGGGGTATATCATGACTTGATATGTGTGCCATGTTGGGAATAGAAAGAAATGATTCCCACATTTATCTCTGTATTTTGACCAAGGCTTTCTAGCATGTCTTTATAAAGAGTTTATCTGTGGTCAAATTTTGAAGTTTTTTTCTCTGCTTCAATACTTCACCTTTTAGCCCATATTTCTCTTTCTTCATTCAACTCTTAATGGCACCCAAAGCTTTCACCTCTGCTTTAGGGCCACTGATTCCTATTGTGTTGTCTCAATGCTTGCAGCAGAGACTTGCTGCCAACAGCCTGCCTATTCCCTCTAGATTATATATCCCAGCCTCCTTTGCCATTATCCCAGCCTCCTTTGCCATTGGGTGTGCCTATATAACTGAGTTCCAGCCAGTGGAATGTGAACAAAGTGACTAGCTCACTTTCTGGGTGGGCTGTTACATCTGGTCCTTCATGGTCTTTGCTTTTCCTTTGGCAACACTTGAAGCTGTATCCTGAAGACAGAGGAACCCTTGTATGGAAGGAGCTCAAATATCTGGATCAACATTGATAGAAAGCCACTTTTCAGGAAAACCCATTTGGACTATGTTCTTGAGAAATAATCTTCCATCATTTAAGATAGACTAGATATAAGAATTTCACAGGTAATACTTTAATACTTTTACTCCTCACTAATTCTCAGCCTCCTTCCACCTAACAAAATTTACCAATTCCCAATTCCATTTGTGTCCCCTAATAAAAGATAGGATGTGATTAAATGAATTACTTAAATTATTTTGTAATAAAGAAAATATAAGTATGTTGTTAGAACTCTTTCCTGGACTGAGATGACTCCTTTCTCTTTTTCATGCTCTAGTTAATTAATCGATTTTTGAAAACTAGATAGAGGTTCAGAAGGCTGAGATAAAAATCTGGCAAAAGGAGTTTTTCAAGAAATCTCTCTCTTTATTTTTCTTTAACCCTAAACATTTTAAATGATGTTCAGATTTTACTCAGCTTTTCGCTTAATGGGATTTTTTATTTTTCAAAATACTGAGTATATCTGAGTCTTGCCTTCAGTGTTTCATTGTGATATAAAAGGAGGAAAATATTGTAATCCCTTTAATACCACTCCTAAGGAATGAATTATGAGCAGTGCAATGGTTTAGTTAGAACTTCATTGCTTTGTTGGAGGCAAGTTCAATTGGCAAATGACTCTTTTTGTTTTTTTTATCATTTTTTTGTGTGTTTGCTTAATTTTTAGGAAAAACTTAAAGTAGCAATATGCCAAAACACTTTGGCAGGCATTTATTTTAAGAATTCTTTAGCATTTCATATTGCACTTATCATAAGTTATATAATTTCTTTTTTAGAGAGTAAAAGCAAATTTTGGTATAACTTGCCTGTAGTCACAATTTGTTAACTATACATTTTTTTTCAAGAGGCAGAGAAAACTAATATAAAATTTATGCCGAGTATCAGAAGGATTCAGGCCTCTAAAACATAATTTCCTCAAGGATCTACCAAAATAATATCATGTTAATATTTCTACAGAATAAAGTCTATTAGTCTAATTAAAATAGGCTTTATAGTTTAAAATTATTTTTCAGTAGGAAATTGTATTAGGATTCTCTAGAGAAACAGAAATGATATATATATTTGTATATAGATATAGGTATGATTTATTAAAGGAATTGGCTCATATAATTACAAAGGCTGAGAAGTCTCAAGATCTGCAATCAGCAACCTGGATCCCCAAGAGAGCTGATGGTGTAAGACCAGTCTGAGTCTGAACACCTGAGAACTAAGAGAACTGATAGTGGAAGTTACAGTCAAGTCCAAATCTGAGGGCAGGAGAAAACTAATGTCCCAGCTCAGAGATAGACAGAAAGAGTAAATTCTTTCTTACTGAGTCTTTTTGTCCTATTCAGGCTTTCAACAGGTTGGATGATGTCCACCTACACTGGGAAGGGCAATCAGCTTTACTCCATATACCTTTTCGAATGTCAGTCTCATCTGAAAACACTCTCAGAGACACACCCAGATATAATGTTTAACCAAATATCTGTGCACCCCATGGCCGAGTCAAGCTGACACATAAAATTAACCATCACAGTGATATAGTCACATGGTTCAAGGTGCAAAAGGTATGAAAATGTAATACAGTAAAAATTCTTTCTCCTTCTCCTCACCTCACATCTTTGTGTTTGCTTAATTTTTAGGAAAAACTTAAAGTAGCAATATGCCAAAACACTTTGGCAGGCATTTATTTTAAGAATTCTTTAGCATTTCATATTGCACTTATCATAAGTTATATAATTTCTTACAAAGCTAATAGCATGTATTGCCTCTGGGGAAATCACTTAGTTCCCTTCCCCAGAGGCAATACATGCTATTAGCTTTGTATGCATTCTTCCAGAGATTTTTTTCATTGTTATGGATACATATATGTATATATTTTCTCTTCCTTCCTTACACAAATACTGGTTTACTATACACAAAGGACATCTAATTCTTCTTTATCCTGCTGTATCCAACATTACTTATTTAACTAAATTCATGAATATATGAACTATATTGTTTCCATTGTTGCAAGTACAAAGCACAGTGAATAACCTTATATGTATGTCATTTACAAAAGTTTGTGTATGTATGTAGGAGAAATGCTTAGAAGAAGAATTGCTGGGTAAAAATTATGCTCTTTTGTAATATTCATAGGCATTTCCAAATTGCTTTCAATATGGGTTTTATCTATTGACACCCTTACAATCAATGTACAGACAGCATGCTCCCCACACCCAATACAATCCATTTCTTAAAAAACTTAGTTTCCTATCTTTTTATTGATATATGATTAATGTATGACATTGTATTCATTTTAGGTGTACAGTGTAATGATTTAATATATTTATTTATTGCAAAATGATTACCACAGTAAGTTAACATCTATCACCAAACATAATTAAACATTTTTTTTCATGTAATGAGAATTTTTAAGATCTACTCTTTTAGCAACTTTCAAATATAAGATACAGCATGGTTAACTATAGTTAACCATGCTGTATATTATATCACCAGGAGTTTTATTTTAAAACTTGACATTTGTACCTTTTGATCACCTTCACTCATTTCACGTCCTCCCCACCTCCCCACATACCCTGCCTCTGGCAAGCACCATTCTGTTCTCTATATCTATGATTTTTTTTTTAAGATTCTACATATAAAT
This sequence comes from Neophocaena asiaeorientalis asiaeorientalis, assembly GCF_003031525.2. Classification (NCBI taxonomy): domain Eukaryota; kingdom Metazoa; phylum Chordata; class Mammalia; order Artiodactyla; family Phocoenidae; genus Neophocaena; species Neophocaena asiaeorientalis. Next base: position 8,023,942 of record NW_020174442.1, on the reverse strand, counting down.
GAGATCAAACAGTATTTGTTTTTCTTTGTCTGACTTATTTCACTTAGCATAATGCCCTCTAGGGCCATCCATGTTGTCACAAATGGCAGGATCTCCCACTTTTTTATGACTAATACTCCATTGTGCATTTCCAAATTGCTTTCAATATGGGTTTTATCTATTGACACCCTTACAATCAATGTACAGACAGCATGCTCCCCACACCCAATACAATCCATTTCTTAAAAAACTTAGTTTCCTATCTTTTTATTGATATATGATTAATGTATGACATTGTATTCATTTTAGGTGTACAGTGTAATGATTTAATATATTTATTTATTGCAAAATGATTACCACAGTAAGTTAACATCTATCACCAAACATAATTAAACATTTTTTTTCATGTAATGAGAATTTTTAAGATCTACTCTTTTAGCAACTTTCAAATATAAGATACAGCATGGTTAACTATAGTTAACCATGCTGTATATTATATCACCAGGAGTTTTATTTTAAAACTTGACATTTGTACCTTTTGATCACCTTCACTCATTTCACGTCCTCCCCACCTCCCCACATACCCTGCCTCTGGCAAGCACCATTCTGTTCTCTATATCTATGATTTTTTTTTAAGATTCTACATATAAATGAGATCAAACAGTATTTGTTTTTCTTTGTCTGACTTATTTCACTTAGCATAATGCCCTCTAGGGCCATCCATGTTGTCACAAATGTTATATATATACCACATTTTCTTCATTCATCCATCAATAGACTCATGTTGTTTCCATGTCCTGCCTATTGTAAATAGTGCTGCAATGAACATGGAGGTTCAGATGTCTTTTCAAGATAGTGATTTTCTTTCCCTCAGGTAAATACCCAAAGGTGGAATTGCTGGATCATATGATAGTTATATTTTTAATTTTTTGAGGAATCTCTGTACTGTTTTTCACGGTGACTGCACCAATTTACATCCCCACCAACAGTACACAAGTGTTCCCTTTTCTCTATATCCTTTCCAACACTTAATTCTTGTCTTTTTGATGATAGCCATTCTAACAGATGTGAGAATGGCTATTACATTGTGGTTTTGATTTGCATTCCCTGATGATTTGTGATGTTGAGCATCTTTTCATCTACTTACTGGTCATTTGTATGTTTTAAGTGGAAGATAGTATCTTGGTATAGCTTTAATTTGCATTTCTTTTTTCTTTAAAGTTAAGCATATTCTTATGTTTAAAAGCCAGTTCCACATATTTCTCTGTCAACTGTTTATTACTTAAATTGAGCCACCTGCATTTTTTGTATTATTTTGGAAGTGCTCCCTCTATTTACCTGACTTTATTACTTGATGAGGTATGAGTTAAAATGTATTTTCTCAGTTTCTTATTCATCTCTGACTTTACTCAGAGTTGTGTTTGCCATACAGAAGTTTTTTGTTTGTTTTAAATTTAATCCAATTTACGTCTTTCCTAGATTTCTGGGTTTTGAATCACTTGAGCATTTAAAGAGAAATATTGACATATACTCAGCTATATATATATATATTCTTTTACTTGCTCCTGTGCAGCAAAATGTGGCCATATGACTAAATTATGGTCAGTGAAATGTAATCATGGGACTTCAACAATGCTTGCCTTAAAGGAGCTAATTCACTTGTAGGGTCAGTTTTCCCTTCACCTTTTTATTTCTTCCTGCCATCTGGACTGCAAACATGATGACAGGAACACCAGCAGTCCTCCTGGACCACGAAGTGATCTTGATAATGGATATTATGAGCACAAAGGTGGAATGAGCTTGGATTTCTGACAACTTCCTGAGGCTACCATAGCAGCACTTTATGACTACTGCTGGGCTTCTATTATCTAACAGAACAAACCTTTCATTGCCATTGTTTTTGAAAGTTCCCTTAAGTTTAAATTTCCCCATAATCTGGGGAAATTATTTTAAAAAACAAAAACAAAAACAACAGCCATTTAAAATTTGAGCAGCAAGTTGTCTCTCAGGAGAAATTAAGTCAGTGCCCTTGGGGGGAGCTTTGCAGTTCTTTGTTCTATGGCCTGCTCTTTTTCTTGGGCATAGTTTTTGCCCCACTGCTTCAGAGCTGAAGGCAGGGATGGTGACTTGCTTCCCCTGGAGTGATACCCCTGCTTTATGGACAAAACACTGAGTGAGGCATAGCCAGTAGTCTTCCTGACTTGCCTTTCTGGTCTTGGAACCTCTGCCCTGTGACCCAGCTGGGGCGAGGGTGAACTGGTTCTCAGTACTCTTGCATTGCCTTATCTACACCCTATGATTCGAGGCTGTGTGGAAGAAAGGAGTCTTCAAATTTTCAGTTACACTTTCCTGGAATTTAGCCTCTGCAGTACAGAGCTGGGAGGGAGGGTGAGAAATGTTGGTGATCTTCCTCTTCTAGGGGATTATACTGCAGTCCTTGATTGGGAGCTGGGACAGGAGAGAGCCCATCATGGCCCCACCCATCAGAGTGAAGCTAGTCACTCTGAGAAGGGGCAGAAGCTCACAGGTTGTGGCTCAAGTGCCACAGAATCTTACTGTTTCTACAGAGATTTAATAGGTTTTCTTGAATAAATGTTTCTTAATTTTCTACATGCCCTTAGGACTTTAAATGGTTATTTGTTTTAAAATAATTTTCACAAGCTGTATTTCACTAGGGCGAAGTTCTTCAGAAAAACTCATGCTGGCATTTCAGAAGTTATCTCCCTCCATCAATTGTTTTTAATATTTTATTTATTTTAATGTATTTTTTATTTACTTTTCTAATAGTATTTCCTATGTGTTTTACTCTGTTTTAAGGAATTTTCATTTTCTTTGTATTCCTTTAATTTTGCCTTTATTTATATAATTATCTTGTTTTTTCTACTTTTTTCTTGGCTTTATCAACTCATCTTTCATTTCCTCCATATATTTTTTAATCTCTTCATATAGATGCCTAATATAAGTTACTTTTTAATAGTACTCATGGTGAAATATTTGATCTAAAATTTTCTCTCATCCATGACTGAATTTTATCATCAGTATATTCTTCTGCTATTTTTTCCAGTTGTTTTTTTGCCCAATTTTCTTGTATTATTTTTGTATAGATTTTATTACACATGTTTTCATTTCTCTTTTGTAATGAAGCACAATTTTTTAAAATTTGCATATGATTTATACATGGGAGGAATCAAGGTCTAGAAGGAATTTTCCTTTTAACTTAGTTTTGTGTGAATTCCTCTAACTTTCGTTGTCTCGACAATAAAAGCAGAAACCAGTGGAATTTTAAATGCAAAGTTTCTCTTTTCCCTCACTGCCTCAGAGACAGAACGCTTCCTGGAAGTATGGCTTTTCTGGATGGTTTCTCATCTTTGCTTCTCAGAACAAAACTCATTCTAAAAAAATTCTTGTGGTCAGTGTGTACATTCTCTTCCTTCAAAAAGGATTTAGTTTTACTCCTTAAGATATTCTCCCCACCTTTAGGAAGTGTACTTCCAGCTTTTTCTGTGATCTGAAAACACAGCTTGTGCTCCCTCCTTTCATCTACCCTACCCCTAATTAATCTTTACTTTTTTTTTTGTAGCCATCACACCTGTTGTAATCATTGTGATTTTTATCTTTCTCTTAGTTTTATTAAAATAGCTAATATTTAACTTATCATTTTCTTTATTGTGTTTGTATGATTTTCAGGAATAGGAGGGAAAATGCTACTATCTTCCAACATAAGCTTATTATGGATTGTTATAAAGTGACACTAATGATGAGAAAATGAATTATTTGTCAATCATATGTAATTATATGGATATTAGACGTGATTTCTTTGGGAATATACCATTGTTACCTATAAAAAAGGTCAGACAATACTGGTGGCAGCTTCCTTCCACCCCTCCGTTCCCCTTTATCCCTACTGCACAGTGGTAATATATTTTAATTACAGATGTCAATGCAGTTGAAATAATTGTTTTGTCACAGCTTATTGGTAGCATTTTAATTAAAGATACAGGCATGTGATCATTGTTAAGCCCAGGAATATTTTCATTTATGTACTAACAGAGTAATTAAATGATTTATGCACATTGGTAAGAGTTGGGTTTCAAATTATACATCTCAGTTTGTTTCTGATATTTATCAAGTTGACTCAGTCAATCTCTCTTTCTCTCTTTATTTCTCTTTCTTTCACTCACTCTCCTTCTGTTCTTTTCTAAAGGTTCTTAGGGATATCTCACTTGTTTAGAATAACTCCTATCAATCTACTAGATACTGTTTTTAGCTGGTATAACTCCTTCCAAGTCACCTGACATGTGTCAGCATCAGTAGAAAATCTAACCATCATCTGTGCACACAGAAGAAAAAATTATATTAATTTTAGGCACACAGATTAATATAAAATCCAAATTTGTAAGTGAAAAAACCTAGTCTGTAAAGGCTACATACTATATAATTCAAATTATATGACATTATGGAAAAGGCAAAAGTATAGACACATTAAAATATTTTATAATGACAAGAGGCTTGGGGAGAAGGTTGAATAGATGTTGCTTAGGGGATTTTTTTAGGGTGGTGAAATTATTTTGTGTGACGCTTTAATGATAGATACAGGACACTATGCATTTGTTAAAACCCATAGAACTTTACAGCATAAAGAGTGAACCTTAAGGTATGCAAATTTTAGAAAATCATTTAGGAGGTTAGAGGATCCCAAGAAAGGACACAGACTGTGACAATAGAATCTAACTGTGTTACAAATGAATGAACAACTGAACTGAAGGGAGTGGGGGAAAAGATGCTGACCCAAGTAACTTTGGAAATGAGTACAATCTGTAAGATTAAAGGCAAAAGAAACTGTACATAAACACTGTATCCTAGTCCATAAAAATTTCTCTTGGGGGTATGATTAAACAATTTTCATACAAGTATATATGTATAAGGGAATTTAACTATTAAGTAAATGTTAATAAAGGATGGAGCCAGGTTTCTTCCTGTTGGAGTGGGAGGTTACAGATAACCAAGGAGAGGAGACTATAGTGATCTGTGTTGTAATGAAAGAGTCAGAAACATCAGTATGAAGGCACAACTAGCTTAATATATATACTAATGGTTACACACAGAAATCTTTATAGATATATGTATATACATGGATTAGTTTACACATATAAACTTCTAGAAGCAACAATGACCTGGTGTCAATGACCACAATTAGAACCCAAATCTGGTGTTCTAATACCTTTTTCCAATAAAAGATTCCAGGACTCCTTAGAGAATTTGTTGATTCTAAGACTGGGACAAGAAATATGCAAGATGAACCTGGAACATCCTGTAGTACTAGAAAGGAAGGAAGTACTTAAACTCAAAGCTTAATATTCTGTGTAAAATGTGAGAAGAATTACATAATTATGTTTGCCAAGGACATATTTTCATGCTCAGATGAAAGGTGCTTTATAATCATTTAACTTGAACTAGTGTTCTATTCCATGGTATGCCTGTTTAAAATTGGAGAAAACATATCTCTGGGTGAAAAAAATCATTACAGAACACTTCACATGTTAAATGTATTAGGCATTTTGTAATTAATAAGTTTTAATGTCTTTTCATTGACATTTCTCTTTTATAATTCTTGTTATTTTCTTTTTGACATTTCCCCTATTTCCTTGTGGAGCCATTAAAGGCATAAAAGGCTCAGTTTTTCCTTCCTGGGTATTTGGGTTCAGTTACCCTGGAAAGAAGATCCTCTCTCTTTTATACTCATGCTACCTAAACTAAGAAACTCTAAGCTCTAGATTTTCACTATTTTGTAACTAAGTACACAGAACCATTTCTGCATTGTAGTATAGTTGGTGTGCAATAACATTTTCAGAGGAGAGAAAGAGAATAATTCCACTGTGTAGTGAGTGAGCAAGGTGTTCAGAGTTTTGGAGAGTGTGTTAGTGGGGGCTAGGAGGAAAGTGTTTATTTCTTAACAGAGACAATGAGATGTTTTATCTAATGAAACTTATTGGTAGCATGCTGAATTATAAAGAATAGGGCAAAATAGTGAAAATTATATTGTGGGCTGGTGAAAGGAAAGAAGCATAGGAGATGCCAATGGAGGCATAAGACTTGACAAGAGGACAAAGGAGATTTGCCTTACAGGCACTTTCCCATTTATTTATTCTGCTTATTTGGGAATACTTCGAGTCTAGATTGTTTTTATCAATAATAAGAGCTAGAAGTAATCTCAGGTAGAAATTATGCTTATAATTATAGATATTCTGAAGTCAAAATTACATATATCCAAAATGTAGCAGTGGGGTGTAGGGCAAACAACATAAATTATTTTATAGGAGAACCCAGGTATAGTTCTAACATTTTATGTCCTCCATCACTATCCTGGTTGGGCAGAGGACATGAAGTAAATGATGTTAATGTCTACCCATATCCTTTAACCTCTACAGTCTCACTTCACTCCAGCCTGACTTCAGTTACCAACACCTGCATATTCTTTGCCTGAAGGATTTGCTAAGCCAGGAGTTCATGTGCAGGGCCACCCCATAGTGCCAGGGAATTACTGCTCCTCCCTCACCACCCTCAGCATCCTCTGACTAATGACTAGAGTTGGTATATAAATGCCCTAGCTTCCTTGCCACTTGGGTGTAATGACTCTGAGGTGCCCTACAGTGGCTTCAGTATTTCCTCAGGGACACTAAGATCCAATTATCTACAGGCATAACTCATTTAATAACAGACATTTTATTGATTGCATTCCCTTCCATCCCTTCTCTGTCTCCTTTTTCCTGGGGTGATGGGAGGAATATGAAGTAGAACATTCCTATTGGTGTTTTCAAGACAGTCATCTCCCTAATAAACTGCTCTCACTCCTTGAGGGATCAGCTAAGAGCAGGTACATTTGACATACTTTTATTTAGAAACGTACTTAATTGTTTTTTATGTACAGGTTTCATGACCTTCTTGCTTCTCTTGTGATGTCATTGCATACTCCCTCTAGGTGATTGTGAGAGGTTAGTACTATATAAATAGTAGTGTCAACCCTCTTTATCTGACTTTTATATTTTTTCAGTTCTTGGGATTTCTATATATGATGGTCTGCAAAAAAGAGAATATTTTATAACATATCATTTTTATTAATAAAAATTTCCTTCAATGTCTTGTTCATACATTAAATTCCTTTTTATTAATAGCAATATCCAGGTGCCTTACTAGTCCTAAACAGAACCAGGAAAACAAATGGTTTTTATTATTTGTTTCTAGACACATGGAGATTAAATTCCTCTCTAAATTTTAAAATATGCATAAGACTTATTTTCCTTTTTTTTCATTTACTGTATGACCTGAGTTAAGCAGAATTAGTAAGATTCATTAAAAGAATATCTCATTTACATTTGCTTCATTTACATGTAAAACTTCTTTGAGATAGTCTGATGAAATAGAAAAATACAGTTTAACATATTCTTACAAAATGATATTTACTCACTTGTCTGAAAAGAATTGCAAAAAGAAAGAAAAATGGGAGCTTCTAAAAATATTTATACATTTTCACTGTTAATGCAGAATATTATTCTTATAGTTTTCTTAAATGGCATGAATACCATATTGTACAAGGTAAAATAAAATCTTACATTTAAATCTTAATGTATAAACATGTGTTTATAGAAAGTTTTGAGGAGGAGTGGGATTTGGTGGGATGCACACAATTAAAAAAAAATAGAGCACATGCTTCGTAATATCCTGCAACTGGGCTGTTCCAACCTTTTCAGTCAGAACTAATCACTCCTTTAGCCATGACATTTTATGTCCTTTTACATGACATATTATGGAACTTTCATTTTGTTACTAATGACATAACCTCAACTCAAACTAGCTAAAGCTACAAAGGGAGTTAATTGGTTCATACAAAGTGGAAATCCAGGAGTGGAACTGCCTTCAGCTGCATTTCAAATGATGGTGCATACACGAACTCTAAATTCTGTTTTTCTTTTTATTGGCTTTTTATCTATATCAGGTAGACTCTCTCCACATGGTCATAAAAAGGTCAGTGGCTGCTCCAGATTTACACTGTCCTTACAGGTTTTATCTCACAGTCCATGCCCATCCTTTACAAGGTCTCTTTTTGGTCCTAACTGAGCTCCATGTAAATATCCTGGACTGCACATTGACTCATTAAAGATTGCCTAAATTAAGTAGCCATAAAATATTTCTGGAGAAGAAAAATTTGCATTTGGGGGTGAAGGTGCAGGTATAAACACATAAACAAAATAAATCAACAAGATAGTTTCAGGTTTGAGAAGTGCTATGAAGAAAATGAAGGGCAATGTGATAGAGGATAAATAGAAAATAAAGTTCAGAATCGGCAATAATGGACTTCCTGAGAAAATGACATTTGGTAACTGTAAGATAAACGTTAAAAGATAAAATTATTAAAAATAACTATAATTACAATAATTTGTTAATAGCTATACTATGTAAAATATATAAATTATGACATCAGAAGCATAAAATGTGGAGGGGAGTATAAAAATATAGAGCATTTATATGTGTTCAAAGTTAAGTTGTTATAAGCTTAAAATACATTGTTTTAACTACAAGGAGTTTTATGTAAGTCACATGGTGACCACAAAACCAAAAGTTATAGTAGATACACAAAAGATAAAGAGAATGGAATCAAAGTATACCACTACAGAGAATCAAGAAATCACAAAGGAAGAGAGCAAGGGAACAAGACAGGAACAAAGGACTTACAAAACAGCCAGAAAACACTTAACAAAATGATAATAATAAATTGATACCTATCACGAATTACTTTTAATGGATTAAATTCTCTAATCAAAAGATATGGAGTGGGGCTTCACTGGTGGCGCAGTGGTTGAGAGTCCACCTGCTGATGCAGGGGACACGGGTTTGTGCCCCTGTCCGGGAAGATCCCACATGCCACGGAGCGGCTGCACCCGTGAGCCATGGCTGCTGAGCCTGCGCATCTGGAGCCTGGGCTCCACAACAGGAGAGGCCACAACAGTGAGAGGCCCACATACCGTGAAAAAACAAACAAAAAAACAAACAAAAAAAGATATGGAGTGGCTGAATGGATTAAAAACAAGACCCACTTATATGCCTGCAGGAGACTTATTCTAGCTTTAAGGACACATTACACTAAAACTGAAAAGATAGAAAAAGATGTTCCAAGAAAATGCAAAACAAAAGAAAGCAGAGGTAGCTATTCTATCAGACAACACAGACTTTAAGCCAGTCACTGTAACAGGAGACAAAGAATGTCATTATATAATAACAAAGGAATCAATTCATCAGTAAGATATATCACTAGTAAATATTTATGCCCTCCACATAGAAACACCTAAATATATAAAGCAAATGTTAATATACCTGAAGGGAGTAAAATACTGCAATACAATAATAGCAGAAAACTTCAATACCCCACTTTCAACAGTGAATAGATTTTCCAGATAGAAAATCAATAATGAAATATTGACTTAATATACATGTTAGGTCAGATGGACTTAACGAACAATTACAGAATATTCCACACAACAGTAGCAGAATATATATTCTCATCAAGTGCATATGAAACATTCTCCAGGATAATTAATGTGCTAGGTCACAAAACAATTCTTAGCAAATGTAAGAAGATTGAAATCATACCAATCTTTTCCAACCACTATAGTATGAACCTAGAAATCAGTAATAGAAGGAAAACTAGAAATTCAGAACTCTGTGAAAAATAAACAACACATTCCTGAAAAACCAATGGGTCAAAAAAGAAATCAAAAAAATCTTGAAACAAATGAAAATGGAAACACAACATACGAAAACTTATGGAACAGAGCAAAAGCAGGATTAAGAGGGAATTTCATAACAATAAATGCCCACATTAAAAATAGACTAAAAAAAAAAAATAGACTAGACTAAGAAGAAAAGAGAGAGGTCTCAAATAAATATAATTAGAAATGAAAAAGGAGACATGACAACTACTATCACAGAAATACAAAAGAGCATGAGAGATTACTATGAACAATTATATACCAAGAAGTTGGATAATCTAGAAGAAATAGATGAATTCCTAGATATATAATACCTACTGAGACTGAATCATGAAGAAATAGAATATCTTAACAGATAAATAATGAGTAAGGAGACTGAATCAGTAATCAAAAATCTCCCCACAAACAAAAACCTAGGACCAGATGGTTCCCCTGTGAATTCTAGCATACATTTAAAGAAGAATTCGTGCCAATTCTTCTCAAACCCTTCCAAAAAAATTACAGAGAAGGGAAGACTCCCAAACTCATTTAATGAGGCCAGTATTACTCTGATACCAAAGCCAGATAAAGACACTACAAGAAAAGAAAACTGCAGTCCAATATTCCAGATGAATATAGATGCAAACATTCTCAAGAAAATAATAGCAAACCACATTCGACAGCATATTAAACATATCATACCTATCATCAAGTGGCATTTATCCTTGGGACGCAAAGGTGGTTCAATCAATAAATGTTATACACCATAATAAGAGAATGAAAGATGAAAATCACATGATCATCTCAATAGATACAGAAAAAAGTATTTGACAAAATTCAACATCCTTTCAAAATAAAAAAATATTATCAACTAATTGCATAATAGAAAGAAAGTACCTCAACATAATAAAGTTTATATATTACAAGTCTACACTAATATCATACTCAATAGTTAAAGGGTGAAAGCTTTCCTGACAAGATTAGGAACAAGACAAGGGTGACCACTGCCAGCACTCATATTTTACTTAGTACTGAAAGTCTTAGCCTGAGCAATTAGGCATGAAAAAGAAATAAGTGACATTGAAACCAGAAAGGAAGAATTAAAGCTATCAGTGTTTGCAGATGCTTATGATCTTATATATAGAAAACCTTAAGATTCCACACCAAAAAAACAAAACAAAACAAAGCAAAACTAATAAGCAAATTCAGTAAAGTTGCAGGGTTAAAAATCAACATGAAAATATCAATTACATTTCTATTCCCTAACAAACAGCTCTCTGTAAAAAGAGATAGTGAAAATAATTGTATTTACTATAGCATCAAAAATAATAAGATACTTACAAATAAATTTAGCAGATGAGGTGAAAAATCTGTACACTCACTACTGGACTGGTAAAATTAATTGAAGAAAATAAAAAGAAAATATCCCATGTTCATGAATCAGAAGAATTAATGTTGTTAAAATGTTCATATTACCCAAAGCAATCTACAGATTCAATGCAACTTTTATCAAAATTACAATGGCATTTTTTTATAGAAATAGATAAAGCAATCCTAAAATTGTATGACCAGGAAAGACCTCAAGTAGCCAAATCAAACTTGAGAAAAAACAAAGCTGGAAATGTCATACTACCTGATTTCAAACTATGTTACAAAGCTATAATAATTAAGACAGTACTGCACTGGCATAAAAACAGACACAGACCAATATAACAGAAGTGAGAGCTTAGAAATAAATCCATGTGTAGACAATCAGCAGATATTTTACAAGGGAGTCAAGAAAACTCAGTGGGGAAAGGATAGTGTCTTCAATAAATGTTGGGGAAACTTGATATTCACATGCAAAAGAATAAAATTGGACCCCTATCCTATATCACTCACAAAAATTAACTCAAATTGGTAAGGACTTAAATGTAAGACTAAAAACTAAAACTCCTAGAAAAAAACATAGGATAAAGTTACTTGATATCATTCTTGGCAATGATTTTGTAGATGACATCGGAAACATAAGCAACCAAAGCAAAAATCAACAATTGGTACCACCTAAACTAAAAAGCTTCTGCACAGCAAAAGAAACAATCAACAAAATGGAGAGGCAACCTACAGAATGGGAGAAAATATTTGAAGATCATATATTTGATATCTAAAATGTACAAGGACCTTGTATAACTCAACAACAAAAATCCAAATAACCCAATTAAAAAAATGGACAAAACACCTGAATAGACATTTTTCCAAAGAAGACATACAAATTGCAAACAGGTACATGAAAAGGTGCTCAACATCACTAATCATCAGGGAAATGCAAATCAAAATCACAACCTTACAGTTGTTAGAATGTCTGTCATCAAAATGACACGAGATAAAAAATGCTCATGAGTATGTGGACAAAAGGAAACCTTGGTGTGCTGTAGGTGGGAATGTAAATTAGTGCAGCCACTATAGAAAATGGTTGACAAGTTCCTCAAGAAATTAAAAATAGAACTACCATATAACCCAGCAATCCCACTTCTGGGTATATATCCAAAGTAACTGAAATCACTACTTTGAAGAGATATCTTCATTCCTATGTTCACTGCAGCTTTATGCACAATAGCCAAGACATAGACACAACCTAAATGTACCCTGACAGATGAATAGATAAAGTGTGGTATATAAATACAATGGAATAGTCTTCATCCACAAAGAGAAGGAAGTCCTTCCATTTGTGACAATATGAATAAATCTTGAGGGCATTAAGATAAGTGAAATATGCCAGATAGAGAAAGACAGTATCATTTATATGTGGAATTTAAAAAACAAAACAAAACAAAACAAAAGTTGCACTTGCATTCATAGAAGTAGAGAGTAGAATGGTGGTTGCCAGGAGATGGCCTGTGGGGGAAATGAGGAAAGATTGGTAAAAGGGTACAAACTTTCAGTTATAAGATGAATAAGGTCAGAGTATCTGATGTACATAACATGGTGACTATAGTAGAAAATACTGCATAATTGCAATTTGCTATGAGGGTAGAACTTAAATGTTCTCACCAGAAAAATAAATGTGAATACGTAATGTGATGGAACTGTTAACTTAATTTTGGGAAGTTTTAAACTATCTTATAGATTTAGTTGTCAGTTATAGCTCAATAAATTTGAAAAAATATTTGCTATATGAAGATTTTATTTTAATATGGATGATAAACATTCTTCTGTATCTCACTAATAATGTTCAACTTATAAAATTAGCAAATTGGTACTATGTTTTATTGATATAAAAAAGTTTCTTAAGAAAGCTTGAGCATGAAGCATTATGCTCTTAGATAAGAGAAAGGTGAGGAAACAATTGCTCAATATGAGGGTTTATTTGAAGAGAGTAATGTAGAAATAATATTTGACACTAGAAGCAATGGAATTTAAACCCAGCAGCACTGTATGGGACTAAAGATAGAGACTGCTGAGCCAGAGATCTTAACAAGGGGCAGCAGCAACACCCAAAAGTTAAAGACCTGTCATATGCCATTCTCAGGTGATGGGTACCTGGAAGCAGGAATGTAGCAGACTGTATGGAGGTTGCTCCTTAGAGGAGATGAGTAGGCCCACCCAGCTGCTGAATGCAGTATGAAGGTTGAGAAACTGGTCTTTTAATACCTGTCAAATAAAGTAGAATGTCTCCAATTTTACCAGTCATTCAAAGAATATACATTTGTAAGAATTTACATTTATCTCAGGCAGCAGTTTTTGTGGTGTTACTAATAATGTCTTTTAGTCTCACCTTGTTCTTTGTAAGAAACATGGGTGTCATTTGACAATGGATATTGTCCATTTGAATAGAAAAGCCTCAAATAACTTCTTAATAGTTAAGACCTTTTAAACATGTCAGTCTCTTCCCCACTTCTCTTTATAATGATCCTTAAGTAATTAATTTCTGTGAATGTGATTAAATTATTACTGACAAAGAGGAGAAACTTAGAAATTTCAAATAAACAGTGAGTGGACATGTTTCTGCAACAAATAAAATCAGAGGCACAAGTGCCCTCATTGTTCTGACAGGTAAAATCTCTTCCATAGCTTTTTTTATAAGTCATTTCTCTTATAATATATACCAAAATAATAGCACATATAATCTTTATAAATCAGTCTGTGCATTACAACTATCCCTAAGGTCATTACATTTGTCTTTCAACTTTGTCTAAGTTTCTCAATAAATTCTAGATAAATTATACCTTAATTCAAGATTAAATTCCTTAATAAATCCTCATTAAATGCTAGCACTTAATGGGAATTCCTGATTTTGTTCTTGTCAAAAGCTTCAGAAAAATATATTACTATCCTAAAGAGATGAAGTTACAGTGAGGAATGTACATTCATTTAAGAATTGTAAGTTTGTGATGGAAAAATAAAGTTTCAGTCTCTATATAATGGAGGCCAAAGAATCTGAACACAGACTCTGATAATGCAGCCAACTTGATGAGTAAATTCATGGAATTGTTCTAATGCACTTTTAAGTAGTTATCTAACTTGATAAAACCTTAATCATGCTGTACACTCTTTAATGCCCAAATCAGAGCCCTGCTGGACTGATTATAAAGTTATCTGAGCTTTTGTATCCAGTGGGATCAGATAAGTGATGAATGAAAGGGACAGTGACTAGTTATGCCCATGAACTTCAGGTTTAGATTAGCTGTCAATTTACATATAAATTTAGTCTATGCTTTAGTTTTTAGATGTTACACCAATTGCATTGCTTCACTCATTAAAATTTCTCAGTTATTATGGTCCATTTATCCCAAGATAACTTAGTTTATGTGTCACTTAAACACTCTGCAACAAACTTTCCATCATTTTCATGAGTACTGATTGAATTTGAATTTTTTATATTATGCTATTCTCTTAGCATTAATTAATCTGAAAAATATTACTTTATTTCACATTATGAGAAAATTATGTAGAATAATGTGTTTTATGACTGATTAGTACTTTTTCACAGGAGCATTTTGATTTACTAATATTTTGAGGGTTTTGCCTAAGGAAATGGAAAAAAGATTATAGTCACAAATAAATATAAACAGTCATTTAAATACTTGGTATAGATTCTAAATAGGCCTAGTATAGTCTCTTTTTTTTTTCAAATAATAGATAGTTATAATATTTTTCCAATAAATAAGATCAACAAGGGGCTTCCCTGGTGGCGCAGTGGTTGAGATTCCGCCTGCCGATACAGGGGACACGGGTTCGTGCCCCGGTCCGGGAAGATCCCACATGCCGCGGAGCAGCTGGGCCCGTGAGCCATGGCCGCTGAGCCTGCGCGTTGGGAGCCTGTGCTCTGCAACGTGAGAGGCCACAACAGTGAGAGGCCCGCATACCAAAAAAAAAAAAAAAAAAAAAAAAAAAAAAAAAGAAAAAGGAATAAAAAAAAAATCA
>NW_020174442.1:7996515-8008805 GCF_003031525.2 Neophocaena asiaeorientalis asiaeorientalis | reverse complement strand
CCCCAAAAAAAAAAAAAAAAAAAAAAAAAAAAGATCAACAAAATGAAGTAGAGTTATATAAAAACTCACAATCTTTTAAGCAGTCAGAATTTTAGGAATTCTAGTTTATCATACTAAAAGGACATATATCGCTCAGACAAAGCTTGTGTTTGATTGTCTTAAACCAAGAGAGAGAAGAGAGAGGGAGAGGGGAAGGAGGGACGAGGGAAGAAAGAAAGGAAAGAAGGGTAAAAGAGACTAGGGAAGGAAAACATAAATCAAGCAGACAAGCTGGGGAAAATGGTTAAAAGTAGGTAATTTTTAATGCACAATTAATGATTGAGACTTCTGGCTTTCTATTTTCATTGCAAGTTCATTAGAATATCATCACATAAGAGATTTGAATCAAAAGGCTTCTAGTATGGCAGTGTTACATTTTTAGAGACAATAAAATTCTGGAAACAATGCAGACTTCTTATAAAATAGAGTCAAACAGCATCACACTCTGTTATTCCTTTTAGTTTTATCTATTTTTGTATGAAAATTAACTCCAGCAAGCAAAAGCTATGTATAGAAGGGGTCTGGGAACCTCACATCAGAACCTGACAAATACATGTAAAGTTCAGCTTTAGAGAGAGGCTGTGTTTAATCAGTGCTTCCTAACTAGTCAAAGACCTATTTCATTCAAACATATTCCATTTGGTAAACAGTGTAAATAAAAGGAAAACCATTCTTTATTATGACAGTATACTTAATATTTTTTAAATGTTCCTTTCTAAATAGTTTATTTCCTCTTAATGAATTGGCTGTTGAATTTTGTGTCTAGGAAGGTATCACCATGTTTAGGTGGAAAATACGTATCTACGTGGACTGACTCTTCTCTGCAAATGCCATACTTTTTCCACCTTCCTCTACATTAGAAACATCTAATAGTTTATGGATAGATAGATCTCACAAAGATGTATAGATTTATGTGTATATGCACATATACATATATATTTATAGATGATAAAACACGAGTTAGAGTGAATAAAGTGATTCAGAGTTTTTAGGTAAAATAGTTTTTTCAATATTTAGAGTCTGAGGCACATGTTCCATGAAAGCAGAACTGAGGTAGAATATAAGGCAGAAATTTCTAACAATAGAGTGGTGAAATTCTATTTAAACCATTATTTTACTCCTGGGGATAAAAGTATGGAGGGAAATAGAATGAAGGCTCATAGCATAATTTAGCTGTTTTAACCTCAGTGAGATTTTCCCAATTTTCACAGTGGAGTGTGACCCTCTTTTACTTTGCCATTGATGAAGTAATTCAGACTATAGATACAGACATAGCCTTTTTATAGAACTACATGGTTTGCCTTTGAGGAAAGCAGTAATTTTGCCTAACCTGATAACCCCCTAAAAATGCAGTTTTAAATAGCTCACGTCCATGAACAAGAGAATTAGCTTCATTGGGTCAAAACACATTTAAATTCATTGAGATATAATATCCTTTCTAGTTTACAACTGAGAAATGTTTAACTAATTAAGGGATATCAATGCCATGTCATCCTTCACTTTTTGAAAATGACAAACTAGCGAAGTTAATCATAATGCAATCAGTGATGGTTAGTTTCATCTTATATTAGTGAGGCATAATGAAAGTCAGTGAGGATCTAAGAGAAGTTAATGAAAGAATTCTGCTAAACAAGGAAAAGAAATGAAAGATGACTTCTTAATATTCATTCTAAAATAACTAAGCTAAAAACTATTCTTGCTACTTTAGTTCAAAATATTCATAATAATAATAATCACCATTTATTCTGGACTCATGTTAGACACAGTACAAGGCAATGATGATATTATGACATTTAATTTAATCCTCACAACAATCTTAGAAATTGAGTATTATTATCACCACTTACAAGTGAGGAAAATAAGTCTTGAGCTAAATTACTTTTCCAAGATCACTAAACAGTAAGTGGCAGAGAAAGAAATGAAAATCAGGTCTCTGACATCCAACAGATACCCTGTGACCTTACCGTATATAGCTCCTGTTGGTCAAATTTCCTTTGTTCTTTTTCTTCTCAGCTCTGGCTCATTTTCCAATTGTAGGTTCAAAAATCAACATTGTGGAAGACCTGTCCAAACATGGTATTTTCTGCTAATTGCTATTACCTACAGAATTTATTTCCTAAAATACATGGAGGGATATACCTATTCATTCATTCATTTACACACAGTCATGTGTCAAACTTATGATATGCACTGGGTATTAAGTGCTAGTGATAAAATGATGAATAAGTTACTATATAAGAAGGAAATAATTGTATTAATTCAAAAATTTATAAGTTAACATTATTAAAATAATTTTCCTATATGCTTCGCTCTAAGTATCATTACCATAGAAATGTTTATGTTCAAATATTTTGGCAAATCTTTTAGCTGAAAGATATTTACTTCAAAGTGTTTTCATTCCAGTGATCTTATGTTTTAGCTACAAGATATTGTCAGATCATGTCCATTCAACATCACCTTGTGTTAAATAAATTACTTGAATGAACCACTGAACTCCTAATCCATTGGTATTTCTCCTAAGGCTCAACTTGCCGGAAATAATTACCAATAATATTTGCCAAAGTTTTGCCCTCAGATCCTTGACTTTAAGAGAAAAAAAAAAAAGAAATGACGTTGGTATTCCTTGCTCTGGTATTCACTCGTGAACTGCTCTGAAAGAAAAATACAAGACAAGAGTAGAAACAAATAAAATGCATACTTCATCCAAGTATGCAGAGATTTAGCACACTGGTAGGTCCTTAGAAATAATGATTAAATTAAAGCCTGTTAAAGAATACCATCCTTAAATTATCATTTTCTAGTTTAAAATCATTATCCTTCAGTGAATAGAACTTCTTTTTCAAAGTAATCCCACATTGACGGGCTATGATCTTGTGTCTTGCAAATTTGTACTTTTCACAATGCATTTTTAATGATTGGTTCAGGCATATTGAACATAGTTCTGGTAAGAACACAATAAGAGGAAACCTTCAAGATGGCAGAGGAGTAAGACGTGGAGATCACCTTCCTCCACACAAATGCATCAGAAATACATCTACATGTGGAACAGCTCCTAGAGAACACCTACTGAACACTGGCAGAAGACCTCAGACTTCCCAAAAGGAAAGAAACTCCCCACGTAGCTGGGTAGGGCAAAAGAGAAAAGCAAAAACAGAGACAAAAGAATGGGAACGGGACCTGCACCTCCGGAAGGGAGCTGTGAAGGAGGAAAAGTTTCCACACACAGGGAAGCCCCTTCACTGGGGGAGATGGGGGTGGGCAGTGGGGAAGCTTCGGAGCCATGGAGGAGAGCACAGCAACAGGGGTGCAGAGAGCAAAGCACAGCAACAGGGGTGCAGAGGGCAAAGCAGAGAGATTCAATGCCGACCAGAGAATAAGTGCCGACCAGCACTCGCCAGCCTGAGAGGCT
This sequence comes from Neophocaena asiaeorientalis asiaeorientalis, assembly GCF_003031525.2. Lineage (NCBI taxonomy): Eukaryota > Metazoa > Chordata > Mammalia > Artiodactyla > Phocoenidae > Neophocaena > Neophocaena asiaeorientalis. The sequence goes on along the minus strand of NW_020174442.1, from coordinate 8,005,357 downwards.
TGTCTGCTTACCCGCCAGGGTGGAAGGGGGCTGGGAGGTGGGGTTCCGGCTTCTTCAGAGGTCAGATCCCAGGGAGAGGACTGGGGTTGGCTGCGTGAACACAGCCCGAAGGGGGCTAGTGCGCCAGAGCTAGCCGGGAGGGAGTCCAGGAAAAAGTCTGGACATGCCTAAGAGACAACTATTTCGGGGTGCGCGAGGAGAGGGGATTCAGAGCACTGCCTAAACGAGCTCCAGAGATGGGCACAAGCCACGGCTATCAGCGTGGACCCGAGACAGGTGTGAAATGCTAAGGCTGCTGCTGCAGCCACCAAGAAGCCTGTGTGCCAGCACAGGTCACTATCCACACTTCCCCTCCCAGGAGCCTATGCAGCCCACCACTGCCAGGGTCCTGTGATCCATGGACAACTTCCCTGGGAGAACACACGGTGCGCCTCAGGCTGGTTCAACATCATGCCAGGCTCTACCGCTGGAGGCTCACCCTGCATACAGTGTCCCTCACTCCCCCCGGCCTCAGTGAGTCAAAGACCCCTAATCAGATGCTCCTTTAAGCCTGTCCTGTCTGAGCAAAGAACAGACGCCCTCAGGTGACCTACATGCAGAGGCAGGGCAAATTCAAAGCTGAACACCAGGAGCTGTGCCAAGAAAGAAGAGAAAGGGGAATTTCTCCCAGCAGCCTCAGAAGCAGCGGATTAAGTCTTCACAATCAACTTGATGTACCCTGCATCTCTGGAATAACTGAATAGACAACAAGTCATCCCAAAATTGAGGCAGAGGGCTTTGTGTAATTTTGTCTGTATAGATTTGCTTTTACCATTTGTCCTAGGGTTCTGTCTGTCCATGTTTCTTTATCTTTTTTGTTTTGAGTATAGATTTAGTGCTTGTTATCATTGCTGGATTTGTTTTTTGGTTTTGTTACTCCCCTCTTCTTTACTTTTTACTTTTTTATTTTTTAATAGCTTTATTTTATTTATTTCATTGTTCTCCCTTTTCTTCTGAGCTGTGTGGATGACAGGGTCTTGTGCTCTGGCGGGGTATCACCATTGTGCCTGTGAGGTGGGAGGGCCAAGTTCAGGACATTGGTCCAACAGAGAACTCCTGGCTACACATACTATCAAAGAGCAAAAACTCCCAGAGATCTCAATCTCAACACTAAGGCCCAGCTCCACTAAAAGAGGAGCAAGCTCCAGTGCTGGACACACTATGACAAACAACTAGCAAGACAGGAATACAACAACACCCATTAGCAGAGATACTGCCTAAAATCATAATAAGGTCACAGACACCCCAAAACACACTCCCAAGCACAGTAACTTAAGCAAAATGAGAAGACAGAGAAACACACAGCAGATGAAAGAGTAAGGTAAAAACCCGCCAGACAAAAAAAATGAGGAGGAAATAGGCAGCCTACCTGAAAAAGTATTCAGAGTAATGATAGTAAAGATGATCCAAAATCTTGGAAATAGAATGGAGAAAATACAAGAAACGTTTAACAAGGACCTAGAAAAACTAAACAGCAAATAAACAATGATGAGCAACACAATAAATGAAATTAAAAATTCTATAGTAGGAATCGATACCAGAATAGTTGAAGCAGAAGAACGGATAAGTGACTTGGATGATAAAATGGGGGAAATAACTACTGCAGAGCAGAATAAAGAAAAAAGAATGAAAAGAATTGAGGACAGTCTCAGAGACCTCTGGGATAACATTAAACGCACCAACGTTCAAATTATAGGGGTCCCAGAAGAAAAACAGAAAAAAAAGGGACTGAGAAAATATTTGAAGAGATTGTAGTTGAAACCTTCCCTAATATGGGAAAGGAAATAGTCAATCAAGTCCAGGAAGCACAGAGAGTCCTATACAGGATAAACCCAAGGAGAAACACATTAAGAAACATATCAATCAATCTATCAAAAATTAAATACAAAGAAAAAATTTTTAGAGCAACAAGGGAAAAACAACAAATAACACACAAGAGAATCCCCATAAAGTTAATAGCTGGTCTTTCAACAGGAACTCTGAAAGCCAGAAGGGAGTGACAGGATGGATTTAAAGTGATGAAAGGGAAAAACCTACAATGAAGATTACTCTATACAGCAGGGATCTCATACAGATTCAAAGGAAAATTTAAAATCTTTACAGAAAAGCAAAAGCTAAGAGAATTCAGCACCACCAAACCAGCTTTACAACAAATGCTAAAGGAACTTCTTTAGGCAGGAAACACAAGAGAAGGAAAAGACCTACAATAACAAACCCAAAGCAATTAAGAAAATGGGAATAGGAACATAAATATCAATAATTACCTTAAATGTAAATGGATTAAATGCTCCAAGCAAAATACATAGACTGGTTGAAGGGATACAAAAACAATACCCTTATATATGCTGTCTACAAGAGACCCACTTCAGACCTAGGGACACATACAGACTGAAAGTGAGGGGAAGAAAAAAGATATTCCATGCAAATGGAAATCAAAAGACAGCTGGAGTAGCAATTCTCATATCAGACAAAATAGACTTTAAAATAAAGACTATTAGAAGAGACAAAGAAGGACACTACATAATGGTCAAGGGATCATTTCAAGAATAAGATATAACAACTGTAAATATTTATGCACTGAACATAGGAACACCTCAATACATAAGACAAATACTAACAGCCATAAAAGGGGAAATCAACAGTAACAAAGTCATAGTAGGGGACGTTAACACCCCACTTTCACCAATGGACAGATCATCCAAAATGAAAATAAATAAGGAAACACAAGCTTTAAATGATACATTAAACAAGATGGACTTAATTGATATTTATAGAACTTTCTATCCAAAAACAACAGAATACACATTCTTGTCAAGTGCTCATGGAACATTCTCCAGGATAGATCATATCTTGGGTCACAAATCAAGACTTGGTATATTTAAGAAAATTGAAATCATTTCAAGTATCTTTTCCGACTACAATGCTATGAGACTAGATATCAATCATAGGAAAAAACTTATAAAAGATACAAACACATGGAGGCTAAACAATACACTACTAAATAACCAAGAGATCACTGAGGAAATCAAAGAGGAAATCAAAAAATACCTAGAAACAAATGACAATGAAAACACAATGACCCAAACCTATGAGATGCAGCAAAAGCAGTTCTAAGAGGGAAGTTTATAGCTATACTCAATAACAAAAAACATCTCAAATAAACAAACTAAACTTACACCTAAAGCAATTAGGGGAAGAAGAACAAAAAATCCCCAAAGTTAGCAGAAGGAAAGAAATCATAAAGATCAAGTCAGAAATAAATGAAAAATAAATGAAGAAAATAGTAGCAAAGATCAATAAAACTAAAACCTGGTTCTTTGAGAAGATAAACAAAATTGATAAACCATGAGCCAGACTCATCAAGAAAAACAGGGAGAAGACACAAATCAACAGAATTAGAAATGAAAAAGGAGACGTAACAAGTGACACTGCAGAAATACAAACGATCATGAGAGCTTACTACAAGCCACTCTATGCCAATAAATTGGACAACCTGCAAGTAATGGACAAATTATTAGAAAAGCACAACCTTCGGAGACTGAACCAGGAAGAAATAGAAAATATAAACAGACCAATCACAAGCGCTGAAATTGAGATTGTGATTTAAAATCTTCCAACACACAAAAGCCTAAGACCAGATGGCTTCACGTGTGAATTCTCCCAGACATTTAGAGAAGAGCTAACACCTACCCTTCTCAAACTCTTCCAAAATATAGCAGAGGGAGGAACACTCCCACACTCATTGTATGAGGCCACCATCACCCTGATACCAAAACCAGACAAAGATGTCACAAAGAAAGAAAACTACAGGCCAATATCACTGATGAACATAGATGCAGAAATCCTCAACAAAATACTAGCAAACGGAATCCAACAGCACATTAAAGGGATCATACATCATGATCCAGTAGGGTTTATCCCAAGAATGCAAGGATTCTTCAATATATGCAAATCAATCAGTGGGATAAACCATATTAACAAATTGAAGGAGTAAAAGCATATGATCATCTCAATAGATGCAGAAAAAGCTTTCAAAATAATTCAACACCCATTTATGATAAAAACCCTCCAGAATGTAGGCATAAAAGGAACTTACCTCAACATAATAAAGGCCATATATGACAAACCGACCACCAACATTGTTCTCATTGGTGAAAAACTGAAAGCATTTCCACTAAGATCAGGAACAAGACAAGGTTGCCCACTCTCACCACTCTTATGCAACATAGTCTTGGAAGTTTTAGCCACAAAAATCAGAGAAGAAAAAGAAATGAAAGGAATCCAAATCAGAAAAGAAGAAGTAAAGGTGTCACTGTTTGCAGATGACATGATACTATACATAGAGAATCCTAAAGATGCTATCAGAAAACTACTAGAGCTACTCAATGAATTTGGTAAAGTAGCAGGATACAAAATTAATGCACAGAAATCCTTTGCATGCCTATGCACAAATGATGAAATATCTGAAAGAGAAATTAAGGAAACACTCCCATTTACCATTGCAATAAAAAGAATAAAATACCTAGGGATAAACCTACCTAAGGAGACAAAAGACCTGTATGCAGAAAACTATAAGACAATGATGAAAGAAATTAAAGATGATGCAAACAGATGGAGAGATATACCATGTTCTTGGATTGGAAGAATCAACATTGTGAAAATGACTCTACTACCCAAAGCAATCTACAGGTTCAATGCAATCCCAAACAAACTATAATGCCATTTTTCACAGGACTGGAACAAAAAATTTCAAAATTTGTATGGAAACACAAAAGACCTCGAATAGCCAAAACAATTTTAAGAAAGAACAACAGAGCTGGAGGAATCAGGCTCCCTGACTTCAGACTATACTACAAAGCTACAGTAATCAAGACAGTATGGTACTGGCACAAAAACAGAAATATAGATCAATGGAACAGGATAGAAAGCCCAGAGATAAACCCATGCACATATGGTTACCTTATCTTTGATAAAGAAGGCAAGAATATACAATGGAGAAAAGACAGCCTCTTCAATAAGTGGTGCTGGGAAAACTGGACAGCTATATGTAAAAAAATGAAATTAGAACACTCCATAACACCATACAAAAAAATAAATGCAAAATGGATTAAAGACCTAAATGTAAGGCCAGATACTATAAAAATCTTAAAGAAAAACATAGGCAGAACACTCTGTGACATAAATCACAGGAAGATCCTTTTAGACCCACCTCCTAGAGAAATAGAGATAAAAAGAAAAATGGTGCCTAATGAAACTTCAAAGCTTCTGCACAGCAAAGGATGCCATAAACAAGGTGAAAAGACAACCCTCAGAATGCAGAAAATATTTGCTAATGAATCAACTGACAAAGGATTAATCTCCAAAATTTACAAGCAGCTCATGCAGCTCAATATCAAAAATAGAGACAACCCAATCCAAAAATTGGCAGAAGACCTAGAATTTCTCCAAGAAAGATATACAGATTGCCAACAAACACATGAAAGGATGCTCAACATCACGAATCATTAGAGAAATGCAACTCAAAACTACAGTGAAGTATCACCTCACGCCAGTCAGGATGGCCATCACCAAATAATCTACAAGCAATAAATGCTGGAGAGGGTGTGGAGAAAAGGGAACCCTCTTGCACTGTTGGTGGGAATGTAAATTGATACAGTTTCATGGAGAACACTATGGAGGTTCCTTAAAAAACTAAAAATAGAGCTACCATACGACCCAGCAATCCCACTACTGGGCATATACCCTGCAAAAACCATGATTCCAAAAGAGTCATGTACCACAATGTTCATTGCACCTCTATTTACAATAGCCAGGGCATGGAACCACCCTAGGTGTCCATCGACAGATGAATGGATAAAGAAGATGTGGCACATATATACAATGGAATATTACTGAGCCATAAAAAGAAATGAAATTGAGTTATTTGTTGTGAAGTGGATGGACGTAGAGTCTGTCATAAAGTGTGAAGTTAAGTCAGAAAGATAAAAACAAATACCGTATGCTAACACATATATATGGAATCTAAAAAAAAAAAAAATGGTTCTGACGAACCTAGGGGCAGGACTGGAATAAAGATGCAGACGTAGAGAATCGACTTTAGGACATGGGAAGGGGTAATGGTAAGCTGGGACGAAGTGAGAGAGTGACATGGACTTATATATACTACCAAATGTAAAATTGATAGCTAGTGGGAAGCAGCCACATAGCACAGGGAGATCACCTTGGTGCGTTTTGACCACCTAGAGGGGTGGGATAGGGAGTGTGGGAGGGAGACGCAAGGGGGGGGTACGGGGATATATGTATTTGTAAAGCTGATTCACTTTGTTATAAAGTAGAAAGTAACACCATTGTAAAGCAATTATTCTCCAATAAAGATGTTAAAAGAAACCAAATAACAAAAACCATTATCATCTTCACCTGTCCCTTAGTCGCAACAACTGATTATTGCCATTCAGGATACTCAGGGAATTTTCAGCATCAAAAATATTCTATACCTGAAGATATAATAATTATTTATTCACTCTCTTTAGACTCGCTTGAGTGTGGCTTTGGTGCATGTGTGTGTTGGTGAGGAGTAGGTGTGTTCATCTATTTGGTTTGTTTCTACCGAAACTATGTTGAATAAGTGGTGAACGTGGACAACCTTTTCTTGTTCCTTATATAGAGGAAATGGTTTCAGTTTTTCACCACTGAGAATGATGTTGGATGTGGGTTTGTCATATATGGCCTCTATTATGTTGAGGTAAGTTCTCTCTATGCCTATTTTCTGGAGGGTTTTTATTATAAATGGGTGTTGAATTTGGTTTGAGTTGTTTTTCCATAGATCTTCTCATTTAAGGATTCTGATATTTCAAAAGAAATATATTCAATACTGAAGATTATGCAGGGAAGCAATTGAGACAGCAATTTGTATCCTTTATTATTTGATTACTTTTTAATACTCTGCTATTGCTAGCATGTAGTAATGGTGAGTCTGGGAGAAACTTAGTTCCACTATGGAAATGGTTTATACTTCATATCAAATGTCCAGAAAATATTGAATAGTCTGCTTGTTATTTTTCTCAAGACGATAATAGAATGGTAAAACAAAAACAAAAAAAAACCTTGGCACTTCAGCTACAAAATTTCATTTAGAAAATGCAGACTCCTAACCAGGCTAATCCAATCTTGACATTATCTGAAGAATGAGTGTTTTAGATTGAACTGTTTAAGGAAAATGTTTCCACAGGGTCTATTTATTGTCCTTCATTGGCTTTCTGTCACGCCAAGTCATTTTGAATCTAACTATCCAGAACATGATTCTCTTCACTAAAGAAAATATATTTGTCATATCACATTCTACCTTTCATAACAATTCACTTGCTTACAATTAGCAAGACAAAGATGAAGACCTAAATGGGCACTGAAGCTACAATATAAACAATTTTGTTTTTAACAAATGTAGAAAGTAAACAATATTTAAACTATTATTTCAAATGTGGAGTTTCAGCATTATTTAAAACAGTTAATATATGTTTTGAAATTCCATTTTGAAAACAAATAAAATAACATGAATCTGCTATGATTTGTTACCATAGTCTGAAATATTGATCTTAGCTAGAAATATCAGTATTTCTATTTAGCCAGTTCAAAAGCTAATTTTTCAGTATGTTATTGTAATGGAAACCTATAGTCTACTGGTAATGAAAAATAACTTTAGAGTCATAGAATTTGGGCTCAAATCTTGGCTCTACTACATATAATCTGTGTAATCTTAGGGTATTTAAACCATTTTTTTGTTTATATCTTTATTGGACTATAATTGCTTTACAATAGTGTGTTAGTTTCTGCTTTATAACAAAGTGAATCAGTTATACATATACGTATGTTTCCAGATCTCTTCCCTCTTGCGCCTCCCTCCCTCCTATCCTCCCTATCACACCCCTCTAGGTGGTCACAAAGCACGGAGCTGATCTCCCTGTGCTATGCGCCTGCTTCCCACTATTTATCTATTTTACGTGTGGTAGTGTATACATGTCAATGCCACTCTCTCACCCCGTCAAAGCTTACCCTTCCACCTCCCCATATCCCCAAGTCAATTCGCTAGTACGTCTGTGTCTTTATTCCTGTCTTACCCTTAGGGTCTTCATGACATTTTTTTTCCTTAGATTCCATATATATGTGTTAGCATACGGTATTTATCTTTCTCTTTCTGACTTACTTCACTCTGTATGACAGACTCTAGGTCTATCCACCTCATTAAAAATAACTCAATTTCGTTTCTTTTTATGGCTGAGTAATATTCCATTGTATATATGTGCCACGTCTTCTTTATCCATTCATCCAATGATGGACACTTAGGTTGTTTCCATCTCCTGGCTATTGTAAACAGAGCTGCAATGAACATTTTGGTACATGACTCTTTTTGAATTGTAGTTTTCTCAGGGTATATGCCCAGTAGTGGGATTGCTGGGTCATATGGTATTTCTATTTGTAGTTTTTAAAGCAACATCCATACTGTTCTCCATAGTGGCTGTAACCATTCACATTCCCACCAGCAGTGCAAGAGTGTTCCCTTTCCTCAACACCCTCTCTAGCACTTATTGTTTCTAGATTCTTTAATGATGGCCATTCTGACTGGTGTGAGATGATATCTCATTGTAGTTTTGATTTGCATTTCTATAATGATTAATGATGTTGAGCGTTCTTTCATGTGTTTGTTGGCAGTCTGTATATCTTCTTTGGAGAAATGTCTATTTAGGTCTTCTGCCCATTTTTGGATTGGGTTGTTTGTTTTTTTGTTATTGAGCTGCATGAGCTGCTT
>NW_020174442.1:7995421-7995761 GCF_003031525.2 Neophocaena asiaeorientalis asiaeorientalis | reverse complement strand
TGGGAGTGTTTTTTTAATTTCACTTTCAGATTTTTCATCATTAGTGTATAGGAATGCCAGAGATTTCTGTGCATTAATTTTGTATCCTGCGACTTTACCAAATTCATTGATTAGCTCTAGTAGTTTTCTGGTAGCAACGTTAGGATTCTCTAAGTATAGTGTCGTGTCATCTGCAAACAGTGACAGCCTTACTTCCTCTTTTCTGATTTGGATTCCTTTTATTTCCTTTTCTTCTCTGATTTTTGTGGCTAAAACTTCCAAGACTATGTTGCATAAGAGTGGTGTGAGTGGGCAACCTTGTCTTGTTCCTGATCTTAGTGGAAATGCTTTCAGTTTTTCA
>NW_020174442.1:7992883-7995396 GCF_003031525.2 Neophocaena asiaeorientalis asiaeorientalis | reverse complement strand
GAACACCTATAATTCGAATGTTGGTGCATTTAATGTTGTCCCATAGGTCTCTGAGACTGTCCTCAGTCTTTTCATTCTTTTTTCTTTATTCTGCTCTGCAGTAGTTATTTCCCCTATTTACCTTCCTGATCACTTATCCATTCTTCTGCCTCAGTTATTCTGCTATTGATCCCTTCTAGAGTATTTGTAATTTCACTTATTATGTTGTTCATCGTTGCTTGTTTCATCTTTAGTTCCTCTAGGTCCTTGTTAAATATTTCTTGCATTTTCTGTATTCTATTTCCAAGATTTTGGATCATCTTTACTATCATTATTCTGAATTCTTTTTCAGGTAGACTGCCTATTTCCTCTTCATTTATTAGGTCTGGTGGATTTCTATCTTGCTCCTTCATCTGCTGTGTGTTTTTCTGTCTTCTCATTTTGCTTATCTTACTGTGTTTGAGGTCTCCTTCTTGCAGGCTGCAGGTTCTTAGTTCCCTTTAGTTTTGGTGTCTGTCCCCAGTTGCTAAAGTTGGTTCAGTGGGTTGTGTAGGCTTCCTGGTGGAGGGGACTAGTGCCTTTGTTCTGGTAGATGAGCCTGGATCTTGTGTTTCTGGTGGGCAAGTCCACGTCTGGTGGTGTGTTTTGGGGTGTCTGTGGACTTATTATGATTTTAGGCAGCCTCTCTGCTAATGGGTGGGGTTGTGTTCCTGTGTTGCTAGTTGTTTGGCATAGGGTGTCCAGCACTGTGGCTTGCTGGTCGTTGAGTGAAGCTGGGTGTTGGTGTTGAGATGGAGATCTCTGGGAGATTTTTGCTGTTTGATATTATGTGGAGCTGCGAGGTCTCTAGTGGACCTGTGTCCTGAAGTTGGCTCTCCCACCTCAGAGGCACAGCACTGACTCCTGGCTGCAGCACCAAGAGCCTTTCATCCACATGGCTCAGAATAAAAGGGAGAAAAAGTAGAAAGAAAGTGGATAAAATAAAATAAAGTTATTGAAATAAAAAATAATTTTTAAGAAAAAACATTTTTTTAAAAGGGAAAAAAAAGAAAAAAACAAACGGATGGACAGAACCCTAGGACAAATGGTGAAAGCAAAGCTATACAGACAAAATCTCCCAGAGAAGCATACACATACACACTCACAAAAAGAGGAAAAGGGGAAAAAATAATAAATCTTGCTCTCAAAGTCCACTTCCTCAATTTGGGATGATTCGTTGTCTATTCAGGTATTCCACTGATGCAGGGTAGTTCAAGTTGATTGTGGAGATTTAATCCGCTGCTCCTGAGGCTGCTGGGAGAGATTTCCCTTTCTCTTCTTTGTTCGCACAGCTCCCGGGGCTCAGCTTTGGATTTGGCCCCGCCTCTGCATGCAGGTCACCGGAGGGCATCTGTTCTTCAGTCAGACAGGAAGGGGTTAAAGGAGCACCTGACTCGGGGGCTCTGGCTCACTCAGGCCGGGCGGATGAAGGGGCACGGAGTGTGGGGCGAGCCTGCGGCGGCAGAAGACATTGCACCAGCCTGAGGCATGCCATTTGTTTTCCCGGGGAAGTTGTCCCTGGATCCCGGGACCCTGGCCGTGGCGGGCTGCACAGGCTCACGGGAAGGGAGGTGTGGATAGTGACCTGTTCTCGCACACAGGCTTCTTGGTGGTGACAGCAGCAGCCTTAGCATCTCATGCCTGTCTATGGGGTCCGCGCTGTTAGCTGCGGTTTGCGCCCGTCTCTGGAGCTCCTTTAAGCAGCATTCTTAATTCCCTCTCCTCGTGCACCAGGAAACAAAGAGGGAAGAAAAAGTCTCTTACCTCTTCGGCAGCTCCAGACTTTTCCCCAGTCTCCCTCCCGGCTAGCCGTGGCGCACTAACCCCCTGCAGGCTGTGTTCACGCTGCCAACCCCAGTCCTCTCCCTGTACTCCAACCGAATCCCGAGCCTCAGCTCCCAGCCCCCGCCCGCCCCATCGGGTGAGCAGACAAGCCTCTCGGGCTGGTGAGTGCCGGTCGGCACCATCCTGTGTGCGGGAATCTCTCCGCTTTGCTCTCCGCACCCCTGTTGATGTGCTCTCCTCCGTGGCGCGGAAGCTCCCCACCTCCGCTACCTGCAGTGTCCGCCCGCAAAGGGGCTTCCTAGTGTGTGGAAACCTTTCCTTCTTCAGAGCTCCCTCCCACTGGTGCAGGTCCCATCCCTTTTCTTTTGTCTCTGTTTATTCTGTTTTCTTTTTCCTTGCCCAGTTACGTGGGGAGTTTCTTGCCTTTTGGGAGGTTTGTGGTCTTCTGCCAGCGTTAAGTAGGTGTACTGTAGGAGTTGTTCCACGTGTAGATGCATTTCTGATGTATCATGAAGAAATTTAGTCATCACAGTCCGGGCCTCCTTCAACCACTCCTTCTGACCAAGAAGCGAAAAGTGATGCTCGGCCTGGGTATGACGTGGGGATTTTCTTGGGCAGGGCTGAGAGGATTCGGTGTTGTCTCCTCCTCGTTCAGGAGGGCTGATGGTTCTATTTAAACCATTTGATTCTTGGTTTCTTCCATCGTAAAA